>NW_020664418.1:3341331-3377776 GCF_002925995.2 Terrapene triunguis | reverse complement strand
TAGCTATGCCCAGTGGCCCCCAACAGTATCATAAAGATACTTGTAAATGCACATCTGTGATAATTTTGGTATTAAGGTTAAGTTTTGGGGATAAGAATTTTGACACGGATGTTAAACCTTATGGTAACGCTAGTTCTCAGTTAATACATGTAAACAGATTTAAAGCTTATCACAGCAGAGAAACCATAACAAACCTGGTTTGCTGTGTGTGTGAAAGGGGAAACTGAGGCACACTGACTCATGGCCTTGATGGCTGGATGCCAAGAGAAGTATAATACAAACTGCCTTTGAGATAGTCAGTGGTATATTCCTGAGGTACAGTGCTGGGAGCTGGGGGGATTTGGCTCTGGTGCCTTTTTCTGTGTGATTCATGAATGGCTCTGGGAGCATTCATGCAATCTAGCTGGGTGTGGGGTCTCCACATGTGGTTGTGCTGAGTGATAGCACCTGGAGGGGTTGCTGCTGTTCACTAGCAAGGCATTGTGGGAGACATTCCAAGCAGGAGAGAGTTCAGGGGGCACAGCGGTCCCACGGTCTCGGGCTGCACCCTGGGGGAATGCTGTCACAATAATAGTAGACAACCCTTTGTTTTCTATATTACACCATTAATTCTGCAGCAGTTATAGTAGAATTGTGACATAACTGCTCTGAATATTCCAAAACTAGAACCATTAAAAATGTACGCTAGTCTGTTTTAATAAGGCTTGTGGTGGGAGAGCCCAAAACTAATACTATCTGTTCTTACTCAATAAGAGATGATTTTGGGGTCTTTGTCACAAATGATTCTGTATCATGAATACCTGTAGCATGTACTGTTTATCACAGCACACTTGGCCGTTTAGCAAGCCTGGTCTTATGCAGAAATAAATGCTCTTGGAGAAATAACCCTGTTTTTTGTATCCTACGTCACAGCCACAGTCATGACCCTAAAGTTGCTATTCAATGGAAACTAATGCACATTGTTGCAGTGGATTGAACCATTAGAGACTATTCCTTTTAAAAAGCTATTTTTAAATTTTTTTTTTAGCAAGATTCAGAAAAGGGATTGGACATTTATTTCTATAACTAGAATATATAATAGTTAATCCTAACAAATTTTGGAATAGATATTCAATCTTGTGCTTTAGAATTTAAACCACCCTTTAACTGTTAGGGATTCGGAGGAGATCTACTTCTGCCTAATGCAAGGTTTCTTTCATCTTTCTCTGAAGCATCTGGTGCTGGCCACTGTTGGAGACACGATACTGGACTTGATGGTCTATGGCCATGGTCCAGTGTGGTAATTCCTGTGTTCCTGCATTGCAACCCAGATATGCAGTGCTGACACCTGCTGTTTTTTTCAATTATGTCCTTTCTAACTGATGTGTTGTGGTTTTTTTTGTTTTTTTGTTTTTTGTTAACAGGTGAAGTTGAATGGAAAGATAGGTCATTCTGCAGACATTATTTTAATCGACCATAGCCTCCTTGTTACAGCAATAGGTGAAACAGTCCTCAGGTAAGAATTTGACTTGAGACACAAGAGACTTGCCAGCTGGAAGAATCTTGTTCAGCGGTGGACCAAAGATTCAGTTAACTCTAGAGTGCCTTTGTTTTCATATTATTCATCTAAAATAGAAAATTAATATTTTCTGTTTGTTATTCATTGTTTCTTATTCTTCAAAATGAGTTGAAGCCTGTCTAATACTGTTGAATCCCTAAAAGTTTTCACATGCTTTCCTTTCTCCCATGGAATCCATATTTTATCTTCTGATATCATCTGACCTCTTTCCTCTTAAACTCCAGGCTTCACTTTGCCTTTGTCTGTTTCTTTCTCTGGAAAAGTAGAGTCCTTTGATTTTGTGCAGGGAGAGGATGGCCACTTCGTTGTTCTTCCCAACCTGTTGGCTGATTCTTTTGGCAGCATTCGCATCAACAGTGGAAAAAAGGACTCATGTGCCCTCCTGTCAGGAATTCTCTCTTCCTGTCTAGGATAACTGGAGAAGTGCTGTGATGCTTATATATACCTCTACCCCGATATAACGCGACCCGATATAACACAAATTCGGATATAACGCGGTAAAGCAGTGCTCGGGGGACGGGGGGAGGGGCTGCGCACTCCGGCGGATCAAAGCAAGTTCGATATAATGTGGTTTCACCTATAACACGGTAAGGTTTTTTAGCTCCCGAGGCCAGCGTTATATCTGGGTAGAGGTGTACTCTATACTTTCAAACAGGGGTGGTGCTTTGCTTTACTACTGTGCTGAAATATTCTGCATGCTTTTATTTCTTTGTATTTTAAGAATATTTCTTTCCTTTTGGATTTCTAACCTCATTGCAACTGGGTCATCCTTTAACATCTGTATTACTTCTTTATATTTGCATTTCATTGATATCAATGAAATGCCAAGATGGGGCATGTATGTTCAGCAGCATAAGAGGCATGCTTTTCTTGAACATAGGCTTGCTAGTATGATCAGCCACAGTCACCTGGTTAATTTTGGGAGAATGATAGTAAAGAGCCAGCACGATTTTCTAATTGTCAGGGAAGGCATTTGGCTTCAGTGCTTTTTTCCAGAAAATCACCCTTGAATTCAAAGGGCTGTTAGCAGTTAATGGTAATGGGGAGCATTTTAAAAAAGATGGAGAACCATCAGATGGGAACTAAAGGGATATCCAATCCCCTCTGTATAAATGAGGCAGTTTGTTTCCAAATCTTTTTTCATACATGATATCAGAAAACAGAGAAAATAATAAGTTAAAGGAAAAAAGTTCAATAATGAGTGAAAGTTAATAAGCGGCTTCTGCACATTCCATAGACTAGTGGTCTCCAACCTTTTAAGCAAAGATCACCTTTTGAATTTAAGTCCAACCCCGGATCTACCTCAAAGAAAATGTAGAAATAACAGTAATCACACTAACCCAAACACCTGTGGCTCATCCCCTGCCCAGCCTCTTCTATGAGGCCCCGCCCTGCTAATGCCATCCCCCCTCCCTTCGTCGCTCGCTTTCTTCCACCCTCACTCACTTTCACCGGGCAGGGACAGCAGGTTGGGGTGTGGAAGGGGGTGCAGGCTCTGGGTGGGGGCAGGGAGTTTGGGTGCAGGAGGGGGCTCAGCGCTGGGGCAAGAGGTTGGGGTTCAGGAGGGGTTTGGGTATGGGCTCCAGCCGGGCACCGCTTATCTCAGGCGGCTCCTGGGCGGCGGCGCAGTGGGGCTAAGTCAGGCTCTTTGTCTGCCTTGGCCCTGCGCTGCTCCCGGAAGCAGCCAGCATGTCTGGCAGTGGCTCCTGGAGTGGGAGGGGCAGGTGATGCCATGCGCTGCCCCTGTCCGCAGGCAGCACTCCTGCAGCTCCCATTGGCCACGGTTCCCTGTTTCCAGCCAATGGAAGCTGCGGTGCCTGCAGGAGAGGGCAAAGTGTGGAGACCTCCTGCTTCCTCCCCCAGGGGCCGCAGCAATGTGCTGGCTGCTTCCAGGAGCAGTGCGGGGCCAGGGCAGGCAGGGAGCCTGCCTTAGCCTCACTCTGCTGCTGGACTTAGTGGCCGATCTCCCTGTTTGGCTGCAGGAGGGTTGGCAACCCTAGACTGAGACAGATTGTGGAGCCTCTGACAGTCAATCAACCAGCTGATCGCGATCTACCGGTTGGTGACCACTGCCATAGACGGCTGCTGGCAGTTTCATTTTAAAATGAAAATGATCTGGGCATTCCAGGAATAAAAAATGTGTGCCCTGCATTGTATCCCATTGAATATCTTCAGTCAAACATCTGGAAGGATATCACTCTTTAAAAGCCCCTTGTTTTCTGTGAACTTAGGTTCTGGGATTTAGAGCGGAGTGAGAATTATGTGCTCTTTCCAGATGTGCAGCTTGGCTTTGAAGCAGGGGAATGTGTAAACTCTGTCTCTTACTGCACTGTTAAAGGTAAGAAACCCTGTGAGAACCGTGATCCTTAGCTCATAAACCTTGTTGTGAAATGTTTGCCTTCAGTGCTCTGTAGCAATTTTAGTATAGAGTTCTCATATTACTGTGTCCAGCAGGATGCTTTTCAATAGTAACAAATCTGCTGTGGGGACCTTATCTACTCTGCGAACACAAATGTGTAGCTGTTTAAAGTAAGGTTCTCTCATGACACAGTTAAAGCACGGTTCCATCTTGGAGCACAGAAGGGACCTTAACCCACTTACAGCCATGTGATATTTCTTGCAGTTTCTCCTCAAGGGAGGTTCAACTGGATTGTTGGTATCTAGTCAATGTGGAGAGACATTGGCAGAGCTGTATGGGGATGCCTGCATACTGCCTGTCTATAGTGTTGCAAGTCTTTTTTATTTTCATGAGCACAATTCTGACTGTTGGATTACAAATAAAAATGGTTATTTTTTACCTCATTTAATGTTTGTTGTTGTTTCTGAACTTGATTTAAAATATAGAACAACTTTATTAACGGCAGGTCTTCTAGCAGCTGGTACCAATAAAGGGAGAATAGCTATGTGGAGGAAAGCATCCGTGTCCAATCAGAGCACACGGGCATTGGAGGGCAAGGACAGATGGAAGCTTCAGACCCCTACAGAACTGGAGGGGAATATCACTCAGATAAAGGTAATTCTGGGTTGAGTTGATCCCTTTCCCCTTTAGGATTGTTTGCTGTCAGAGGAAGGTGTTGGTAAATCTTTCTAATACTCTGCATATTCCCTGTATCCTCTGGTTTCCAAATATTAGATTTGGGAAGAGAAGAGTGTCAGACAAAGTGGACTAAATATGATACTTTGCATTTCTTTGACACTTTCCATCTGAGGCTCTTACAGCACTTTACAAATAATAACTTATCTACTTCACAAAGAAATAGCGTTATCTGTGTGATCCTCTTTTATAAAGGTGTGTAAACTTGCAGAGACTAAGGCCCAGATTTTTAAAGGTAATTTGGCATTGCTGTGTTCAGTGTTACGATGCCTAACTTATTTAGGAGCCAAAATGTCATTTTATGAATGGATCTAGGCACTTAGGAGGCTTAATCCCTGACTGTCAATGGGATTTTGGCTCCTGATTTCCTAGATCCCTTTTGAAAATGTGTTAGACTCCTAAATCAGTTAACTGAGCACCACAATACCTAAATACCTTTTAAAAATCTGGGGATAGGTTACATGCCCAAAGTCACACAGTAAATCAGTGACAGATCTAGGATTAGAACTTGGGATGCCAACTCCCAGCTGTGTGATTTGACCACAGAACCATTCTTCCCCTCCAAATTGGAGACAAAGAGCTCAAATGAGGACTCCAGATATTTTCAGAGATTTTTTTCCTCCTAATATGTATAATTTCTCATATTGCAATGCCTTGAAATTACTTCATCCTAAAACACATGTTGGAACATACACTTGCAAATTTGCCACAACTGCTATTACAGAATTGTTATTTCGGTATAAAATCCTGTGTGGACATTCTTACTCTGGAATGAGAATGTCCACATGGGCATTTATACCAAAATAACTATTCTGGAATTAATGATTTTGGAACAGCTATTTTGGTAAATTTTCAGGTGTGGACGTACCCTGGGATAAATACATTTCTCAAAAAAAAAGCGGACTATTCAGCTGAATATTCCTCACTTGTTTGTTTTTCTCCTCCAGGACTTGGCAAGTTTGGGATGCTTCTAGTGTAACACTCTTGAGAGCAGTTAGGCATGCGCCATCTAGTAGAGAGGGAGTTGATCTACCGGTGGGACTAAACAATCACCATTGTCCTCAAACCAAACATCTCTATTTTAATGTCTTATTGATCAGGAAATCCATTTGATTCAGCATCCTGATCTGGCTTTCTGGCCCAGGAAAACAGGAAAGTTTTGCTTTCAGATCCTTCTGTGATATTTTTTCAGCCTTCCGTTTTCAAATTTGTGCCTTTTTGATTTTTTAAAAAAATTTATAACAACTTTAATATATAATATTATTTTGTTGCCCTGTTTTAACTTGAGGAACAGGCCCCTACGCTCTTGTTTGTTTGTTTGTTTGTTTGTTTGTTTGTTTGTTTGTTTGTTTAGGAAGGGGGAGTCAGTCATGAATGTATCTGCCTCTTTGCAGGGGAAGGGAGTCTGAGATTCCTTGTTTCACTTTTTAGAATGGAAAGTATAGAACATAAATAGTGCCTAGTTGGGTCACTGTCTCGTGCTGCCCCAGGCACTTACATTGCGCTGTGCGACCAACTGTCCCTCAGTTCCTTCTCTATTGTCTTTTGCTTGAGTCGGAGAGATTAGCACCTCTTTCTTACTTTTAGATAAGATAGCTTATAGTTAATAGTCTACTTAGTAGTTAGATAATTAATTGTTCTTACCCTTTTATACTTGTCTTGTTTTGTTTTATTTTATTTAAAAAAAAATTTTTCTTTCTTTATCCACCTTATTAGGAAGATAAGGCTAGGCTTCTCTAGAGTTACTGCTTCCCTTCTTAATTTGGGACAGAACCTCTTTGGCATGCCCGGATCACCAGGATTTAAACATTGCCTTGACTTGCAGACTGTCAAATCCCTATCTCTGACAAACATGCGCAGTGTGTCCACTGTCTCGGAGAGACACACATCCGTCAAAAGTTTACTGTGATGGAGTGTGCAAACACCACACTGGGCAATAAGGGTTTAAGGGATTATTTTGGGCTCAGCCAACCTGCCCCGCCACACCTGACTACTAGGCCACGCTCCCCAACAAGACCCCAAGTGAGGACCATTACATGTCCACACTGCCATAATCTAAGGACCAGAACAAGAAAAGCGAGGGACCTTCAGCTTAAGCTCCTTATGATGGAGAAACCTCTCTGAGACCTGCGTTGGACCCTGAGTCGAGGATCCGCCAACGGTTGCCATTGGCAGCCTCTGACGGAGGTCCTGTCTCAACAGCTCCTACAAAAGAGACTCTATTCAAGAAGGCTACAAAAAAGCAGGCTCAGATTTCACTGCAACGGGAATTGGTTAAGAAAAAGCAAGTCTCCAACCCCCAAGACTACCTTGGTGCCAGTATCACCAGGCACATTGGACTCCGAGACACTGGGACCTTCCTGTACCACGTGTTCCCAGAGAGTGAAAGACCCTAAGTGGGCAAGCTCAGATGGAGGCACACAGGGCAAAGTAAAACCCTTCACCTCAGTACCCACAGAGCCAAAAAGACACTCTGCAGCTGGGGGCGCAATGATGTCACCTGTGGTACCTATACAGCACAAACACAAGATCCTTGGCACAAGTGGCTACTACTCACACTCACCACCGCAGCACCGACATCGGTACCAGCATTCACAGTACTGTACCAATTCCCAAGACATACAGAGCTACTGGTCTCTTCAACAATGGAGTTCCCACTCCTCGGTACCGACGGCACTCCAAATTGGTTGGTACCAAGGCCCCTGACCACACCACCTAGATCGGTTCCCCCTTTCTCCAGTGATAACGATGATGATGATGACAAGGGCGAAGGGGAAATACATGCACCTCATCACTCTTCACCCAAACCAGAACCATCCCACCAAACAGAATACCACTCGTCTTTAGAGGCATATAGCTGATATGGGCACCCGTGGGCGCCGCTTCCCGTGCCATTCCCACCAAATTGGCCCTACTGGGACCCATTGGCAGTATACAGGGCACAACATCTCAAGCCCCCCAGCCCACCAAGATCTAGAACACCACAATCATCATCTTCACCTATACCAGCACCCTCAGAAACACAGAAGGAGATGACTGAGGAAACTGAAGAAATCTCAGACCAGAAGCCTTACCACTGGTGAACCTGTCATCTTCATCACCGGATGAAACTATAATGCCACCACCTCCCCACAGGAGATGACTTCAAACAATTCCAGGAACTTTTCAAAAGGGTGGCAGAGTCCCTGGACGTACCCCTAGAAGAGGTACCTGAATCGCAGCATAAACTGCTAGACATACTTCAGTAACACTATCTTTGCCTAGGAAGATGTCTGATTAACGGTACTATTATGGAACCTGCCAAAACCATCTGACAGACACAAGCAACAGCACCTCCCTCATACAAAAGATCAGACAAAAAATACTATGTGCCATCTAAAGGAGTGGAGTTCTTGTTCACACACTCCACACCAAACTCACTAGTGGTGGAAGCAGTAAATGAGAGGGGAAAGCAACACCATACTAGAACAACCCTGTATGACAGAGAATGGAAGAGGTTAGTGTGATGTTGCACTCCATATGTTTTATGGAAATATGCTTATGAGTGTGAATATGTTGTAACTGGAATATGCTTTATGCAAAAGGTCTCTTGTAAGGTATCATAACAAAGGTTATAAGCTACTGAACATATTCCTCCTATTTGTATGCATGTATCATTCTTGTATCTGAAGATAGAAATATGAAGTATAACTCTGAGGTCCTATTGTAATTATGCAACGTGTGGGCCATTAATGGTGGTTTAGAATCTTGATGACTCCCATTGACTAGAACAGTTGGTTGTAAATGGTTTATTTACCTGCACTCCTTCCTGTGTACGTGTGGGCCAACCCAGGAACAATGGAGACTAGGGGTCTTACAGTGACATGTGACCATGTCACATGATACTGGAATCCATCTTAATCCTTGTACTTTTCCATTGATGAGGTGGGGGTGGGGACAAGCACAGACAAAAGATTCTCGGCTTGTGCCAAAGCTATAAAAGAGGGTGGAGCAGGACAAAAGGGGCGGCCAGTCATGAGAAAACCCCTGCTTACCACCTGAGATGTCTGCTGGAACTAACAAAGACTGTACCAGGGGAAAGGATTGGGCCCAGACTAGGAAGAAGTCTAGTCTGTGAAAGAAGCTTATTGGAACATCTCTGAGGATGAGATATTACGTGTAATCAGTTTCTTAATGTATTAGGCTTAGACTTGTGTGTTTTTGCTTTATTTTGCTTGGTGACTTACTTTGTTCTGTCTGTTATTACTTGAAACCACTTAAATCCTACTTTTTATACTTAATAAAATCACTTTTGTTTATTAATAAACCAAGAGTAAGTGATTAATACCTGGGGGAGCAAACAGCTGTGCATATCTCTCTATCAGTGTTATAGAGGGCGGACAATTTATGAATTTACCCTGTATAAGAGTAAAACGGATTTATTTGGGGTTTGGATCCCATTGGGAACTGGGTGTCTGGGTGCTGGAGACAGGTAACCTGCTGAGTTGTTTTCAGTTAAGTCTGCAGCTTTGGGGGCGTGGACCAGACCCTGGGTCTGTGTTGCAGCAGGCTAGCGTGTCTGGCTCAACAAGGCAGGGTTCCGGAGTCCAAAAAGGCAGGGAAAATGGGCTCAGAGGTAATTTCAGCACATCAGGTGATAGTCCCAAGGGGATTTCTGTGACCGAACCCGTCACAGTTGGATCTCTTCGATCGTCACAAGGTGTATTCATCTGCAAAACTGCAGTTTCATATAGCAGTTTTACGAAGCCCTACTGTCAAAATATACACATGCAATTTTTTCCGAAAATGTTGGAATTTATTGACCGCTTACTGGAAGAGAAAAAAAGAACAATGTAAAGCTAACATCGCCGAAGGCCATCTCATTGCCAGGACAGCGTTGCAGGCCTCACTTGACTCCGCAGACACGGCGACACACTCAATTGCAACATCAGTGATAATGTGTCGTGCATCATGGCTCCATTTTTAAGGGTTACTGAGAGAAGTGCAGTCAACAGTTGAGGGCCTCCTCTTCGAAGGCCCAAAACTATTAGCAGCCAAAACGGACAAGTCCCTCCATATACTGAAGGACTCAAAGGCAACATTAAAATCCCTGGGCATCTACGCACCTGCAAATAAAAAGAAACAGGACAGGTATTACACCCAGAGATTCCGATCGCCACTGCACACTCAACCCACAGGCAATATGACTAATGCCGCAAGCAAAGACAGACCAGATGTCAACAAAACCAAACCAACCTTCAACGTCCCAACAATCAACCTCGAGACAGCAATTTTGAAGGTGTGGTTGAGGACACGAGACAACCACACATTCTAACGCTGGAAACAGAGACTATCTCCTGACCATTCGGAGATCACTTGTCACCATTTTTACCGAGTGGTGCACCATCACTGCAGACAAATTGGTTTTGGAAATTTATCCAAACTGGTAATTCTATCCCCTTTATCGCCATCCCACCCTCCCTTCCTTCCCGTTCCTCTTCTGGGACCACTCTCACAAGTACCTGCTGCAACAGGAAGTAAACCACCTTATACACCTAGGCGCAGTGAAACCAGTACCAACACAGCACAGAGGGAAAGGATTTTACTCACTATTTTCTAACCCAGAAAAAGACGGGTAGGTGGAGACCCATTCTGGACCTAAGAAAACTCAACAAAAACCCAGCATTTCAAAATGATGACACTAACAACTATAATTCCAGCATTAGAAAAGGGGGACTGGCTCTCAGCCCTTGACCTACAGGACACATATTTCCATATTACCATCCGTCCATCACACAGAAGATTCCTAAGTTTCACCCTGGGAAAACAACACTTCCAATAGAAAGTACTACCCTTCAGCTTGTCAACCGCCCCAAGGGTTTTCTCCAAAGATTTAGCAGTGGTGGCGGCACACCACCGCAGACACAGAGTCATGGTGTTTCATATCTGGATGACTACCTCATAAAGGCACCATCACAACACGAAGCAATGAACACCACTCAGAGTACAATAACCCTTTTCACAAACTTAGGGTTACAAATAAACATGCAAAAGTCAACACATACCTGTCCAGAAACTGGAATTCATCGGAGTTTGTCCCAACTGTTCAACAGCGACAGCAGCCCTACCTCATCAACGCTTCATTACACTTGTCCACTTAATTTGGACAGTGACTGACAACCCACAAATATCTGCCAGAACATGCTGACAACTTCTGGGACATATGTCAGTAACGATGTCTGTCATCAAACATGCCAGACTACACATGAGATGCCTGCAGGCCTGGCTTCGAACAGTGTACATACCACACAGGCACTGCCTAAACAGATGTCTTTTAATGCCAAATAAGTTAAAGGATTCCCTAAAATGGTGGACACAATCGAAGAATGTCTGTACAGGAGTCTCATTTCTACAAAGGGCTCCAACAATGACAGTCACCACGGATGCCTTCCTAATAGGCTGGGGAGTGCATCTACTCAACAACACAGTCCAAGGCCGAAGGTCTCCATCACAGTCCAACAGGCACATAAACTTGCTGGAGCTAAGGGCAGTCTGCAACGCATGCAACCACTTTCTACCTCTAAACAAAGACAAAGCCATCAGGACCCTCACAGACAATGTAGCATGCACGTTTTACATAAACCACCAAGGTGGGGGGGGGCGTGATCACACTCCTTATGCACAGAGGCAAAACTGCTCTGGAATTGGTGCATCAGCCACAACATTGACATATCAGCATCCTATCTTCCGGGATGTCAAAACACAACGGCAGATGCACTAAGCGGAGAGTTCTCACAGAATCCTGAATGGGAAATGGACCCTGGAGTTCTACATATGATATTCAAACTATGGGGATTCCCTACCATAGACCTCGCTGCAACAGCCCGCAATATTGCTCTAGAGCCAGACTGGGACCCCATACCCTAAGTGACGCTCTCCTCATCAAATTGGGTGCCTTGTTAATGTATGCATTTCCCCTGACCCTTCTCTTAACCTGGGTCAGAAACAAGATCAAGAGGGACAAATCCAAATTCATCCTAATAGCACCCAGATGGCTGTGTGCCCACCTCAAAATCTTCCTCTAATACCTCATCTTCTCTCCCAAGATGCAGGACACATCCACCATCCGAACCTCACAATACTTCACCTCAGGGCCTGGCTACTCCATGGCTGAGAGGAAATGAAATGACCTGTTCGGAGGAAGTAAAAGACATATTACTGCACAGCCGTAGACCAAATATAAGAAAGACATGTATTCATAAGTGGAAATGGTTCAACATATGGTGCCAGGACAAACATATCATATCAACATCCTCCCCTTTACCAAGGGTACTGGATTACATGTTAGAACTAAAAACCTGGGTCTCTCTACAAGCTGCATCAGGGTACGTTTGGCAGCTATCGCAGCTTTCCACAATAATGTGGATGGTGTCACCATATTCGCCCACCCAACAACTAAACATTTCCAAGGAAGTGAGAACGCTTACCCCGAAATAAGTAACCCACCTCCTACATGGGAACTCAACCTGGTATTACGCTGACTTATGGGAAAACCATTTGAGCTGCTGGCCACCTGCTCATTACTCCACCAATGAAGGTGGCTTTCCTCATCGCCATTATGTCTGCCATATGGGTGGGAGAACAAGGTGCCCTAATGGCACCCCCCCCCATACACCACTTTCTTTAAAGATAAAGTTATCGTAAAACCGCACCCTAAATTCCTAGCCAAGGTTGCCTCCCCCTTTCATTTGAACAAACCCATTTTACTTACCTGTGTTTTTTCCAAAACTGCATGCAGACAAAAGAGAGAGGCATCACTCCACACACTGGATGTTCAAAGAACATTAGCTTTCTACATGGAAAGAACAAAAACATTTAGAAAATCACAGACAGAATGATCAAAAGGGAAAACCATCGCAAAGCAGACTATCCAAGTGGATATCGGGATGCATCCACCTTTGTTATCAAAAGCATCAATTACAAGCCCCAATGGGAACTTGCACACACATAGGTGCCAACTCCGTGGGTGCTACAGGGCTAGAGCACCCACGGGGAAAAATTAGCGGGTGCTCCGCACCCACCGGCAACCAAGCTCCCCCTGCCCCTACCCCCTCCTCGTCCTCAGAGTGCGGCGTCCCCACTCCTCACCCTCCCAGCACTTCCCGCCCACCGCCTAAGAGCTGTTTGGTGGCGCTTAGGACTTTCTGGGCGGGAGGGGGAGGAGTGGCGCGCTCGGGGAAGGAGGCGGTAAAGAGGCAGGGCAGGGTCAGGGACTTGGGAGAAGGGGGTGGAATTGGGGTGAGGCAAGGGTGGTGCAGAGGTGGGGCTAGGAGCTGGGCTGGGGTTGAGCACCCACGGGGCAGAGGGGAAGTCGGCGCCTATGCGCACACACTTCCAGCATCCATAGCCTTTCTCATCAATGTCCCCATTATTGACATTTGCAGAGCAGCAGCTTGGACATCTGCCCACACATTCACAAAGCACTACGCTGTATAGAGCAACAGTCATCATCAGACGCTCTGTTTGGACTTTGTTTTATCAACCATCTCTAATGCAACTCTGAAGCCTATACCTTCCACTGAGGGGCACTGCTTGACAGTCACCTAAAGTGGAGCACCTACAGGCATGCTCCTGGAAGAAGAGAGGCTTACTCACCTTGTGCAGCACCTGAGATTCTTCAAGATGGTTGTCCCTGTGTGTGCTCCACTACATTCCCTCCTCCCCTCTACTTTGGAGTTTCACGCTAGATTCTCTGCGGTAGAGAAGTAACCGAGGGATGGCTGGTTGCACAGCGCTATTTAACCGCCTGGGTGGCGTGTAACGGCGACGGCATGTGCGTGACCCAACTAGGCACTGCTGCTACAGATCTCTGATTACAAGCGCAGGGCACAAGGTGCAGCACCCACAGGGACAACCCTCTCAAAGAACCTCAGTTACTGCACATGGTGAGTAACCCTCTCCTCTTGAAATCCTCAGATAATTCTTCTAAAAGGTTTTTACCCACTTTTCCATGAAAACCCCTGGCGAGGCAGAAAGCCATAATAATATATTGAGGCCAAAGGTCAATATCAGCTGAGTTTGGCTCCTGGCCAGTTTAATCTTTCAGTTTGTTACAATCTAGCCCAATGGTTTGTGAAGAGAGGTAGATGGGAAATACTCTCTAGTTCAGAGGTTCTCAAACTTTAGCAACCCAAGGACCCCCATTTTGATTTAAACATTTTTACAGACTTCCCCCCCCCCCCCCCCAGCCGGGTTTTAATTTTCCCCGGGGTTGCTCAACCCCCGCTCAACCCCCACTCAGCCCCAGGCCCTGCCCCCACTCCACCCCTTCCCCCAAGACCCCACCCTCACCCCCACTCCACCCCTGCCCCTCATCTTCCCTGCCTCTTTCCGCTCCCTCCCCTGAGTGACCCCCATCCCCAATCCTCCCTCTCCCTCCCAGTGCCTCCTGCACACTGCTGAACAGCTGTTCTGCGATGTGCAGGAGGTGCTGGGAGAGAGAGGGAGGGGTTGATCAGCGGGGCTGGTGGCCCCAGACATGACTTGTGGACCCCCTGAAGTGCCCTCGCGGACCCCAGTTTGAGAACCACTGGTCTAGTTCATTTATGTTGGAGTATAATAGTATGATAGCTGTCAATCAATGCTATTAATCAAGTACCTTCAGAAATAAAAATGAAAAATAAAGCTATAATTTAGCCTTATTTTCCAGATCACAGATTTGGTTATAGTACAATTACCACCATATACAGCTATTTAAATCAATGTTATTAGAATGGTATAGTCATAGAAACACCCCAAATGTTTTGAATTCAGTGTTATGGTTAAAAACAAACACATGAAAATCTGGAAATTAAAATGTTCTACCAGTAGCTCAAAAATCCCAGTAAAATGCAGGAGCCTTGGAGACTCACCATGTCTCAGAAACTTTTAGAGCTTACAAGTTCTGCAGGATAGAGTTTCTGGAGCCCAAGAGTGCATTCTGCTTCTGCAGCACTTATAAATTCTGCAATTTATCCTAACACATTTAGTGTGTCTACTCTGACAGAGTTTCTAAGCCCCACATGGATCCCATACAAGGAACCTGGGAGCTCTGTAATATCTGTGGCGCATTCATGGAATTATCATACATTTCAAAGAAATGTGGTTCATAACCCCACAATGAGTCCACCAGACTTTCCAAGAATAGTCAGACATCAGGTCTTATTGAGATCATAGAATAAACCAAATCTGGAACCTGTGGGCTAAGCTGTTTTTGATAAATGACTTTTCAAAGAAAGTAAGAAAAATTTTTTGTAATGGAAAGCTGATGCAAATTTGACAATGCCACCCCAAACTTTCTGGAAAAAAGTCTCATGTGACAGACTAAACATAAGAAACTTCAGGCTTTAAAGTTAGAAACAAGGGACAAAAAGGGGCATATGGCATCAAGCAAGTTACTATCTTAACTATATATATACAGGCTACCATCTGTTCATTAAAATGAATAACTACACAAGTCATCCCAGAGTCAGGTCTTACATATCCTACAAAAGTCCTATTCACTCAGATTTTGGAGTCCCCTAACATGGCCGCCACAGCTTTGTTTTCTTTCCTGATCATCATATTATTATTTATATTACTGTTACCGCAAATTAGAGGCAGTTTAATAGTCCTAGATGATATACAATTTATCATCATTTTCTGCAGCAAAATTTGGCAGGATAAAGTAGAGTTGTAGCAATTTACTGCTGCAGGAAGCTCTGTGTACTAACATTGCACAAGTGGCTTTATTTATTATTTATATTATTAGCTCTTGAGGGCAGGACCATCTCTTTGTTACAGATTTATAACGTGCCTAGCACAAAGGGGCTGGTGCCTTTGGGGACTACTATAATGTAAATAATAGTTTATTAATGTACAGCAAACCCATTGAACTTATTTGGGATACCTATACCTTGCAAAACTTAAATGGTATTTAAATAACTGGTCCAAGTGAGCCATACAGTCAACTAGTTTGGTTATCTGTTAATAAAGTACAAATGAAGGCCATAGTGAAGCAGTAAGATCCCAGAACTGGGCACTTGAGACATTTTACCATCACAGCTCTTCTGATGTGTTGTATTTGACTGGCATAAAGAACTGCCTGAAGTACTTGGAAGGTGTCAGTGATGGACAAGTGTGAACAAATGACTCTTCTACCTTGGGAAGACTCCTGGCTTTACTGGCTGTGAGATCTGCTGAAGATCTTGAGCAGTCTGATCTTGGACTTGAGTGCTTCCTTGAAAATTCTCTGTCTATCCAAAATTAAATTGGTCGAAGAGGCCTCAAAGAAGACTCCAAGACAGTGTTCTCCCCTCTGGGAATCAGTTTAGCAACAGGCTTAAAACATTATGCTGGGTATTGGTCAAAGCTAGGCACGTATGCTTCCTATGGCTTTTTTTTTTTTTTGGAGACAGTCTATAGAACTCAGCAGAGAATTATATTCCCACTACATGATGGCTTAAAACAGAGAAGGAGAGCCTTCCTATTTATTATGTAGGCTTTTGGAGTAATTTTGATAAAATTCTGTTGATTATTTGTAGAAACTGATTAGTCTAATCCCTATTAAATTCAATAGAACTCTCCCCAGTTATTGCTTATGAAAGACTTTTGTGTGATTGGTCTTAACATTTTTTAGGTGGGGGAATAATCCATATTAAATAATAATATTTAGTTGGAGTAGGGTGGGACAAAATAGGGAAAAATGCTCTCAGACCTCTTCATTTGTGCACATGATGGGTACTGTATGGATTGGGAAATTGAACTGCACTATTGATTGAGATGGCTGGCAAAAGAAGGTGAAATTAGAACTAGATATTCATAGTGGCAATTCATAGTCATTCATAATGACAGTGAATAGTCATTGGACAAGACTGAGTGAGTGAGAGGGTGACTCTATAGCCTGCTGGTTGGGGCACTCAAGTAGGATGTCAGAGACCCAAGTTCATGTTCCTGTTCCAGTGACTGTTTATAAAAAATGGAAAAGCTTCAATGGGAGAGATTGAGCAAGACCTTCCCCAGAATAGTCCATAGCCCATTGCACTCTCCTGCAATTTTCAGATCTGTTCTCCACATCACTACAGGGGATGAAGTGGAAATAGGACTGTGGGTAGTCAAAGAAGAAACAATTTGTCATGGGAAAGAACTTCACATGCACATCTTGATTTTATAGGAAAAAGTATTAGCTATCTTGTTGAGTACCTTATCTTTCTCTAACATTACTGCATGCAAGATGGTATAATAGTGGCAAGGGGGTGGGATGAAAAGAGGTAATCGTTTAAAACAGGCTCTTCCATGTACCCTTCTTCTTAGTGTATGTGCAACATGCCTCAAGTGGCACATGACCAGAATTTGGTCCGCTGGTTGGATTGTTAGCTTCTCCAGCTGGGGTTGGGTACTGACAGGGAGTGCAACATGAACGCTGATCCATGCCCCTCTCTATGTACTGAAAGAGTATGGGTGCAAATATGGTTATAGCATACCCTGAAGAAGTACAGGTGGTTATGCATCCTCTTGACTATGCCTGAGTTCAGAAAGTAGGATTTCATTTTGAGATTATATTCATATGTATGTTATACGTGCCCCCAACCCTGAGACACTGTCTGTAACTGAGGCCCCTCTGAATTACAGTGTTTCAAAAATCTCTGATTAAAGTGTTTTGGATTTTTCTCACCCTCTTTGTTGTGTGTAGTGGGGCTCCAGGAAAAACCTACTGGCAGTGAACAACATGAACTCTGTGGTGATCCTCAGCGAGCAGGCTATGTCATCTCATTTCCACCAGCAGGTGGCAGTAGTGCAAGTGTCCCCAAATCTGCTTAATGTGACCTTCTTCGGTACAGGAGCCACGCACAGCCTCCGCGTTGATATGCACATTACTGGAGTATTTGCCACTAAGGTAACTCACCACCTCAGCTGTTGGGGGCAGTTTCTTTTCTTGCCGAAGACTCACTCACTTAATGTGGTTTAATTATTTCAGAGATGGAAATCCAAGCTTTCCACCATAATTTATCTAACTCTTCTCAGATTCTCCCTTCCTTACATTTTAGTTGCTTTTGCAGTATATGTGTGTTGATGGAAAATAGCATCACTACTACAACAGGCACATTCCAATGGAGCTGATTTCCAGGCAGCACAATTATTCATTAATAGCTCTCTGTTTAGTGACCTCTGGGCATTGGACAACCCAGTAAATATATAGAGGAAGGTATAAGGTGATGGCTGTGATGGAAAGTTTATTCCATTGTTGTTTGTTCATGCACAGAAATGAATATAGCATAGACTCTACATGGGATTTTGTATGAAAAGGATTTTAGCAGAATTACTAGATTGGCACTAAGCTGAGTTACAAATCGTTGAGGGATTTCATGCATGTTTCCAGCAGAAACGTAACTGCTTTGTAACTTCTCTGTGGCTATTTCAGGATGCTATAGTATTCTGGAATGGGAAGCAAGTCACTGTCTTTGAATGCTCAGGAGCCACGTTACGAAATGCAGGTAGGACTTCACAAGAGGTAGCCCACAGGAGAACATGTATGAGGGTGTTGAATCCCCAAAAAATTATATGTTCACTGAACTCATGATAACTCTTAGGCTTTAATAATCATACTTTGCATTTCAGAACTCTACAAGCACTAATTAGCCCTCACAACACTCCTGTGAAATGGTTAGTATTCCAATTTTACAGAATAGGAAAATAAGGCATAAAGAGGTGGACAGATCCTTGATCATCTGAGTCAATGACAAGAACAGAACTCAAATCCTGGCTCCCAGACCTTTGCTCTAATCATTAGCTGAAACCCCTGGATATAGTGTGCAGTTTGATACCTGAACCTCTCTACATTCTTATATATGTATCATGAGTAGTACTAAGGGGGGAACTGACCTGTAGTAGAAATGATGTACACTTCCAGTCCCTTAGGGGTCTTGATAGCATGGAAACTGCTAGAGTAGCTTGATTATATCTCTGAGATGCCTTTTTCACAGGTTAAAAACAAAACAAACCCAAGCTAAATCAGTTTAAAATAACCCACACAAAACTCGGACTCTGATGAAGCACATTCCAGAGACCTAGTTCTTAATAAATCATATGTAAAACTCTGACCTTATTGCATTTGCAAGTGTGATACAAATGTAAGGCTTTATTTTTAATGATATTATAATGCAATATCGACTTTTAAGGCCTGTGAGTGCTAGGAAACTGGAAACAGACTTATGTGCCAGTGTTAACAGATAATGCCTACTACCCACCACAAAACATGTTCACATCACTTCTGATCACTTCATTTCACTCTTCTCTTGGGCACTGCTCCTAGTTAGTTTAGTGCTAAGAAGCTGCACTAGATTAATAAGAATTCATTGCAAATTAATGTTCAAACATAGAAGTCCCCTGTCATGGTTACAGGGCCAGCTGCACCTCTGACCCGTTGATGGTCTGAGTGCATCAGGTGTCAGGCAGGCCTCATGCCTTTACCTCTCCTGAGTTGAAATTCCGCAGTTCTTCTCTTAAGACTGGGCCCTGGCTACAGTACGCTGTGTATGAACTGTGCTTACCCTATTCTATTTAGGTTCCTATACTGTGCTCACCACCATAGTATCTGAACACCTTCTAACAGTAGAGGTCCAACTGGGTTTGGTACCTGTGATTTCTCCCTTTGGGAGTGTGTGACCAAACAGCCTTCTTAAAAGCCTAAGTATTGTTTATTTTAATAGTAGGAACAAAGCATTTAAAGTAAAAGGATTTTAAAATGACAGTTTACATGCATGTCTGTCTTACCTAAAGCCCTACCATCCTGTGATGGTGAGCTAGGCACGCCTAGCTTCTTCAGATACCCTCGTGGGAACTTTTTATCAGTCTGCCCCCTGCAAACAGTTCCCCAACCACTACCTGCTCACTGGAGAGAGAGAGATTTTTTTTTTTGTTTTAAACTGCTCTAGTTCTTTTGATCTTCTGATTCCCAGGCATGGATGATGCTGTCAAAAGTGATTCTCTAAGTTGACTGGAGCCAGGGGGTAGACTCTTCAAGGCCAATAGTTCAAGCATTTTCTCTAAAGAACCTTCAGATGTTTGCTGAGAAGTGGCTTATTGTGAGCTATTCTTCTTCCCTTCTTGCTTGTTTTGTCCTTACAATCCTCCCTATTACTAAATCAACATATTCCAGTAACTATCCCAATAGCCAGGTCAACATGCAATATTCACAGATTGTTCCAGAGCACCTCCAATTCTGTTGCACCCTCATTTACAATTTCCCAATTGTAGCAAAATCAGGGAAGGGTGAATCATCTCATCTGATCGTAAAACTGGGGCTGGTCAATTTCCTTCTCTCTGCCTCCCCCTACTCTTCCACCCCTCACATATGAACAGAGCATACGGAGTGCCTTCTGCTAGAGATGTAATTTCATACTCTGGATGTAGTTCCTGACGAGAAACCAGCATAAGGGACAAATGATGGTGGAGAAGGGGGGGAAGAATTTTGGGAAGTGCTACAGAACGATTGAGGAACAGATTTGTTGTGAGTTGGAAATGACCTGCTGTCAATGCACACTGCTTTATTGAGACCACTGTAGGGACTAGCAGGGCTGGCTCTAGGTTTTTTGCTGCCCCGAGCAAAAAAAATGTTGGCTGCCCCCCGTCCCAGCCCTGGGCTCCTCGCCACACCTCCCTGCTGCCCCAACCCTGGGCTCTCCCCCCCCACCCACACCCCCCACCCCGGGGTCCCCCCCCCCCCCCCCACACACACACACCCTGCTGCCCCAGCCCTGGGCTCTCCCCCGGCCCCCCGTCCTGCACCCTCCTTCCGCCGCAGCCCTGGGTCACTGGTAACTCGCTCCCAGGGCGGGTCATTCAGCAGGAATTTTGGATGTGCACAGAACACAGACAGGATTGGTTCCCATATGGTTACAGAACTGCAGTAAAGTGGAACATTTTTCAGCGTCTGTGATTGGAGGATATCTGGATGCATGTTATAAGACTGTCCTACATAAATGAGGAAAAGTTGAGGTGCCTTTATTATTCTTTTGTTCCACTCTTTCTTTTTATGGGGAATTTGCCAATGCAATATCACTGTCTTCCTTTTAAACAAACAAACAAACAAACAAACAAAAGGCAATGGCTGTTGAAAATAGCAATTCCAGTCCTAATAACCACTGGGAAGCATTTCTTGCTCAATTTTATCCTACTTTTTCTACAGCAAGTTACAGTGGATCAGTATATTTGATTTGGGAGAAATGAAGTAACAGCTGCCCAAACTGAGCTTGAGCACTCCTGAATTTTGAGGTGTTCAAATCTGGAAGGCAGGTGCTGGGGGGGGGCTGTGGCTCCGCAGGGGAGCACGGCAGCATGTGTGCAGCAGCGTGTCTGGCACTGCCTGAAGCCAGACACGCTGGTCTGAGTGGCATGGTAAGGGGGCTGGGGGGTTGGAGAAGGGGTAGGGGGTTCGGGGGGGCAGTCAAGGGACAGGGAGCGGGGGGGTTGGATGGGGCGGAGGTTTGGGGAGGCAGTCAAGGGACAGGGAGAAGGGGGGGTTAGATGGGTCAGGGGTTCGGGGGGGCAGTCAGGGGACAGGCAGCAGTTGGATAGGCATGGGAGTCCCAGGGGTTTGTCAGGGGACAGGTAGGGGGTGGGGTCCTAGGGGGGAAGTTGGGGGGGGTCTCAGGAGGGGGCAGTTGGGGACAAGAAGGGAGGCTTAGACAGGGGTGGGGTCCCAGGAGGGGGCAATTAGGGGACAAGGACCAGTGGGGCTTAGATAGGGGGTGGAGTCTTGGGGGGCAGTTGGGGCAGGGGTCCCGGGAGGGGATGATCAGGGAGCAGGGGGGTTGGATGGGTTGGGGTTTCTGTGGGGGGCAGTCGGCGGGAGTGGATGGTGGCGGGGTGGGGCTACCCTCCCTCCCCATGGAATGTCCTATTTTTTGAATGTTAAAATATGGTATCCCTACCCTTCACAGTGCAGCTCTCCATTCAAAGCAGGCTGCAGCGTGAGGTCTCAGCTTCCTCACTCCCTCCCCCTCTTTCCTGTTGGTAGTGGCCAAGGGAATGCTGGGAAATGTAGTTCTTTCCCTGCTCCAGGGCTGTTTCTATAGGCAGGGAGCTAACCAAGGAACTACAGCTCCCAGGGCCCCCTGTTGGTTCTCCGCTCCCATGCTAGATCCCTGTCACCCCTGCAAATGGGTTGCCCCAAGCACGTGCTTGCTTTGCTGGTGCCTAGAGCTGCCCCTGGGGACTAGTCACTTCATGAATTAGACCAGGGGTCGGCAAACTTTCAGAAGTGGTGTGCCGAGTCTTCATTTATTCACTCTAATTTAAGGTTTTGTGTGCCAGTAATACATTATAACGTTTTTAGAAGGTCTCTTTCTATAGGTCTATAATATATAACTAAACTATTGTTGTATGTAAAGTAAATAAGGTTTTTAAAATGTTTAAGAAGCTTCATTTAAAATTAAATTAAAATGCTGAGCCCCCCCAGACCGGTGGCCAGGACCCAGGCAGTGTGAGTGCCACTGAAAATCAGCTTGCGTGCCGCCTTCGGCACGCGTGCCGTAGGTTGCCTACCCCTGAATTAGACTGAAAGAGCATGCTTTACTTTGATTGATAGCATGTAGCCATTTATTCTAATGATGATATTCTTGTGAATGTTCCAGGCTCTTTCCTCTGTGATTCTCCAGTGCTGGCTATGCATGAAGAAAGCATTTACACAGTTGAGCCAAATCGGGTTCAGGTCCGCACCTGGCAAGTGAGTACTACTGGTCCAGGGCTGGTGGAGCAATGGGATGGTTAATAATACATTACTGAAGTGCTGGGTTCAAATCAGGTTTCGAAGTGCCTGGGAAGCTTATTTAGTGGGTTTATCCTGCTGCATGTAGTTGACCCACACTGTTTTTTCTTGCTTAGTTTCTCCTCGGATCAGTGCCTGAGGCAAACCAAACCCAGATAGGGGTGCATATGTTCTTGTGGTATAGGGTGCCGGCCCCACTGATTATTCAAGAATCCCTTTCTTACTCACCAGAGAAGGGCAGTGACATATAGGGTTGAAACTACCCAGTCATCTCTCATCCCTCTCAGAGGTGAGGTGCTGTGTTTATGGCTGAAAAAATACAGATTGGGGTTCAGTAAATGTAGCACCTCTACCCTTGGCATAGGAAGGAAAATGTGCTATTAAAAGTTTTGGCTGAAGGACATGTGTCATTTTCTATATTATAAAACACCTAGCATATTTGGGCACTACTACAATCTAAATAATAAGAAACAACAACAATAGACAAAGGGACTTTGTAAGGGCCAGAGTTTTTAAAATGTATCAAAATATATGGGCACAAGCAGGTAAATGCATGTATAAAATATAGTTGCATGCCTAGAATGGATAAATGTGCATGCAAATGGGTGTGTGCTTCTATAGTCAGTATTTCTGTGTATGTAACTGCATTCTTTGTGCAAACATGTACATGTTTGTATCCCTGAGTAGATTTTGTGAGCACAATTTATACATCTCTTTTGGAAACTTTCATTCTAAAATCTATAGCGTTTAAAAATCAGCAGAGATAAAAGATCCAAGAGAGACTTAAACTGGTTTCATAAAGTACCTGTACAAAACAGGTCTTGGTTTCCAGGACTCAGTAACTAGTTATTCAAGTATAAACCTTATTTAAGTAAATTAAAGAGATACTGTCTAGTCAATTTTTGCCCAGAATTTAAGTTTTATAAAAATAATTTTAGGATTTGTAAAATCCAATAGAGATGTTTCCATGAAATTATATTTAAATTCCAGTGAAAAAGGCTTTTGGTTTAGATTTAAGTGCTCCCTTGCAGAGTTTGTAACTCAGACTACTTCAAGTAATTTCTCATGTCCATTCCATGTCAGGTGTGCACAAGCCACATGCACTGTTGCCGGAGATTTTTCTCCCAGTGGTATCTGTAGGGCCAGCTCTAGCACCCCCTGGATGCCCATGCTTATGCGCCGGTATAAGGGGCACTGCCGGCCCTGTGCCCTTCCAGTTCCTTCTTACCGCCCATGACAGTTGCTGGAACAGTATACTCCCTTGGGATGCCCTGGTCTCTGGGTGTCAAGCCATGTGCTGCCTGCACTAAACTCATGCCCAAGAGTGATCCCCACGCCAGCTGCTTAAAGTTCCTGGGGGAGGCTCATGTAAGAGAAGTGTGGGATCTGCCAGGGCTTTAGACCCCACACTTAAAAAGACTGGGACATCAGGTTGAAAGCTCTGCTGATGGAAGCCGTGCTTAGATTGGGCTCCGAGCTGGTTGGACTTGGCACTGAACATATCTACCTCAGTGTGTAGTGTGCCTCCGGCACCATGCACCCCTCAGCACTGCTCTACATCCCCAGTGCCGAGAAAGTGGCACAAGAAGCATGCCCCAAGAGAGCGCTCCCCAGTGCCCAAAGGACACCATAGAGACTTGGGGAGCGAGACGTGACCTGTGCCGGGCCACTCGCACAGCCCAACCTAGGAGACACCCCATACGCCTGGGAATAGCAGAGGCACAGCACACCTGAGGACTCCCTCCATGCTGGAAGCCTTTCAGGTGGTCAGGGACCTGATGGCCCTGCCGGTTCCTCTTACACCTAGGAACTGCGTGCCTACCACCAGGGAACCATCGAGGGCAGTTGTATTGCGGGGAAAGCCTGTACTGGGCCTTCCATCACAGGCACTGACTTTCCAAAGTGCCAGGCGGTGCTCGACCACTGGCTGTGCCCCAGACCCCACCCCCACTCCACCCCTTCCCTCAAGGCCCCGCCCCCCGCCTCTTCCCACCCGGTTCCACTCCCTCCCCTGACCATGCTGCATCCTCTCTCCTCCCCACTCCCTCCCAGTCTCCTGCACACCGCAAAACAGCTGTTTTGCAGCGTGTAGGAGGCTCGGAGGGGCACTGATCCACAGGGCCTGCCGGGGTGAGCAGGAGGTGCTGGTGGGGGGAGCTGATAGGGGGGCTGCTGGTGGGTGCTCAGCACCTACCATTTTTCCCCGTGGGTGCTCCAGCCACAGAGTCCGTGCCTATGCCCTCCACCATGGTCCCCAGCCCAACACCAGTCTCCATCACTTTCCCAACGTCAGTCTCCAGCGGGCTGGAACCGGTCGCTGATGCCCAGGTGCTGGTCGCCCGAGAATTGGCACCGATCACCCGATCCCAGGCATTGGTCACGTGGCACTGATCCCCTGAGACCAAGCACCAGTCACTGGAGTCCCGGTGCCACTCACCAGAGTCCCAGCACCGATAGCTGGCTTCCTGTAGCTGGTCTCTGGTACAGAGGCATCGTTCTCCAGCTCCCCATCATAGCCGGCAAGAGGGTGCATCAATGACACTGCCCTAGTCTTCATATGAGAAGCCCTCGTCAGACTCTGAGGGAGGCAGCATCTCCTCAAAAGAGGCGCCATCACCTGGCATACCAGGTGGACCTCTGTGCTGGCCCATCTATGGGCTTGTGGCCTCCAGGGAGTGGCCAGTCCAGTGGCAGTATTGGAACCCCTGAGGGTTCCCAGCGGCACTGGGACAGTTCTCATACCTTCCATCTGTACCCATCTGTGGTGGTCAGTACTGAAGCCAGGTTCAAACTCAGACCCGGTACCAAAACCCCAGCAGTATCCCCAGTTGAGATGGCCACAGAAGAGGTAAAGGATCTGGCCACTCATCCACACTGGCATCCTCCTCATCTTCCCCAGATGAGGCACTCGTGGGTCCTGTTAACGCCCTGCCTTCTGATGATTTGCGAGCCCACCAGGAGCTCCTTGAGAGGGTGGCTGCCAACCTGGGCCTGGAGCAGAGGAGCTCAAAGAGCCAATGGACGCCTTTTTTGATATTCTTGCGGCTCCTGCCAAGGTGGCTCTGCCTGTGCATAAGGAGGTAAAAGCACTATGGCAGATGCCTTCATCTCTGCTCCCAATTTCTAAAAGGGTGGAAGAGAAGTACTATGTGCCCACAAAAGGGTTCAAGTATATATACTCTCACCTGTCCCTGGACTCTCTGGTGGTCGCTGCAGCCAATGAGAGGGATAGGCAGGGCCAGTCCCGTGCTACCCCCAAAAAATGAGTCAAAACACTTGCACCTTTTTGGTAGAAAGGTTTATTCTACTGCAAGTCTCCAACTCTGTATCGCAAACCAGGAGGCGCTGCTGGGGTGATATGACTTCAATGTTTGGGACTCCATGACCAAATTTAAGGACTACCTGCCGCAAAAATCACTGCAGGAATTCTTGGTCATTTTGGAGGAAGGAAAGGCAGTGGCCAGAAGTTCCCTCCAAGCTGCCTTAGATGCAGTAGATTTGGCAGCCAGGTTCATATCTGCAGTCTTTGGACTGTCACAAGAGGTGCAGCAGCTAGTGCAGGATCTTCCATTTGAAGGGTCCTCACTATTTTTGGACCAGATGGACTCAAGGACTCCAGAGCCACACTGCGGTCCCTGGGTGTTTATACAGCAGCGGCCTCACGAAAGCACTTCAGGCTTCAGCAACCCCTTAGATTCTGTGCTCCACCCAGACTCGAGCCCTACAAAAGAAAGAGGAGAGGTTACATATGCCAGCTGGGCCAGCTGGCCTCTGCCACTGCCCAACCGGGCGCTAGCCGTTTCCCAAGCGGGAACAGATGTCCTTTTGAAGGCATGCTCAGGGATGGATTACCAGTCTCCCCCTTGGATCAGCACACCCCCCTTTCGTTTTTGGAACGCCTTTTACCATACCTCTCTGCTTGGGCATCAATAACATCGGACCACTGGGTGAAATAAACTCCAGTTTATTTCAATCCATACATCACTTCCCCCATTCCCCATCCCTCTTCAAGGACCCTTCTCATAAGCAACTTCTTGTCCAGGAAGTGCAAGCCCTCCTATAGACGGGCTGTGGAGGTAGTTCCTCCAGAACTGAGAGGGAAAGGATTCTATGCCCACTATCTCTTGATTCCCAAGGCAAAACAGAGCCTGAGCCCGTCCTAGATCTGCATCATCTCAACAAATATCTCAAGAAGATGAGGTTCTTCTTTGAGTGATTGCTCATATCAATTCCAATTAGGTGTGGGTGCGCCATGTGCACGGCCGTTGGAAAGTTTTTCCCCTAGCAGCATCCTGCGGGTCGGCTGTGGAGCCCCCTCGAGTGGCACCTCCATGGCGCTCAATATATGACCCTGCTGACCTGGCGCCCCCTCAGTTCCTTCTTACAGCCCGTGATGGTTGTTGGAACTGTGGCGTCTTGCTTAGCAAGTTTTCCATGTGTCCCTAGATTCATTTAGATAGTAGTTGTTCTGATTTTTGTTGGTAGTTTCTTTTGTTTTGTTGTAGTTAGTGGCAGTTGGGTTGGGGGGGTTTACCCTCCACCCTGACTGTCTTTCTTCGGGGCTTTCATGCCCAAGTCCCTGGGCTTTAAGTCCTTCAAATCCTGCTCCAAGCCCATGCCAACGGACGACCCCCATAACTCTTGTCTGAAGTGTCTGGGGGAGGCTCACCAAGCCGAGAAGTGCATCTGCAAGGGATTTCATCCTCGGACTAAAAAGGAGTGGGACTTTTGCCTGAAGCAGCCCCTTATGGAGGCAGCTCTTAGATCCCAGCCTCCTTCGATGTGGCAGGACCCGGCACCAAACTCTTCGGTGCACAGCGTCCTGGCGGCGGTGGACATGGCACCGTGGATGGACTGTGGCCGAGACCCGCAGCACTGCCGCTCCCCGGCACTGAAGCTGGGAACATCGACCTGGCACCGCTCCCACTCCGTGGCACCGAAGTGACACTGGAAGCCAAAAAAGGGTGGCTCTTCTTTGCAGAGACCCGGCCCCTTGGAGCTGACCTCTGTGGTGCGTCCAGGGGAGGAGTGCCCAGGAGTGAAGTTCATGGACGGGGCACCGTTGACTTCGGCCCTGCTGGGAGAGCCATTGAGTCCAGTGCCATTGGACTCCCCATCCTGCAGCATGGTGGAAGTTCAGCTACCATCCACCC
The DNA here is from genome assembly GCF_002925995.2 of Terrapene triunguis. Classification (NCBI taxonomy): domain Eukaryota; kingdom Metazoa; phylum Chordata; order Testudines; family Emydidae; genus Terrapene; species Terrapene triunguis. The sequence continues at coordinate 3,350,207 of NW_020664418.1, read as the reverse complement.
CGGACACCTTTGCGGCTGCAAGGGACCTCATCGCCATGACGGCACCGGGGTCCCCTCTGCTTCACACTGAGCCTCCGGTGCCACAGCGGATGGCACCATCTCGAGGCAAGCCAGCACTGATCCATCCGTCAACACCGTTGGCTCCGTTGGGTGAGCCCTGGCACCGCTCCCCATCATGGCGCTGGTCCTACTCGCGGTGCCGTTCCGGATCACATCAGTGCTCCCGATCACAGCACTGCACCGCTCGCCAGTCACCTTCATGGAGCAGGTCCCGGACCCGACACCGGTCCAGTACCATTCACCGGCTTGGTGCAGCTCCTGGCCACGGTACCAATCCAGGTCGCGGCACCACCCTCCTTCTCACCACTCATAGGTGCAGATCTGCTAGGTACCACCCTGGCTCTCGCGGCCCCGATCTCAGTCCTCGGGTTCGGAGAAGGGATCACTGTCTTCGGATTGGGACTTCCGCCAGTTAGACCGTAGCCCTCTGACGTGGGGGCAGGACTATGGCTGCTGCACGAGCAGGGGCCCACCCAGTGGCCATTCTGGACCCCGTGGGTGTACCACCAGGCCCAGGGTGCACAGTCTGGAGCTTCCTGGTCAGCCGCCTCTGAAACAAGGGTGCCGGAAGCCTCGGCCAGTTGGCCCACTCCTCGGGGTGTGGAGGAACCATCATGCCCCATCTCCACCTCGGGACCCCTTCCAACTCTGTTTCCGATCCTGGACCTACGGTCAGTGACATGGGGCATCAAGCCCCCATAGAACAGGGAGGTTGAGATGACCCTCTCCCCCCTCTCTGGCCTCTTCGTCCTCCTCCCCTGACAAGCCCGTGGCAGGCACCTCTATTTCTGGGCCGCCCCCAAAACCTCCTGCGCAGGGTGGCGTGCAACATGGGTCTGCAGGCCGAGGAGGTGGTGGAATCGGAGGACCCGGTGATGGACATTTTGGCCCCAGAAGGTCCATCAAGGGTGACCCTGCCCCTCATCATAGACTCATAGACTTAAAGGTCAGAAGGGACCATTATGGTCATCTAGTCTGACCTCCCGCATGATGCAGGCCACAAAAGCTGACCCACCCGCTTTCCCTTAACTCAGCTGTTGAAGTCTCCAGATCGTGATTTAAAGACTTCAAGTCGCAGAGAATCCTCCAGCTTGCGACCCCTGCCCAATGCTGTGGAGGAAGGCGAAAAACCTCCAGGGCCTCTGCCAATCTACCCTGGAGGAAAATTCCTTCCTGACCCCAAATATGGCGATCAGTAGAACCCCGAGCATACAGGCAAGATTCTCTAGCCAGACCCACATTTTACCAGCGATGGCACTTTATTACCTAATTGACTAAAATCACGTTATCCCATTAAACCATTCCCTCCATAAAGTTATCTAGCCTAATCTTGAAGCCAGAGAGGTCTTTTGCCCCCACCATTTCCCTCGGAAGGCTGTTCCAAAATTTCACATCATCAAGACCATTCAGGCCAATGCCGAAACCATCTGGCAGACCCTGGCCTCCATTCCCTCTACGGCCACAGGGGTCGAACGAAAAAACTTTGTACCCTCGAAGAGCTACAACTACCTCTTCACGCACCCGCAGCCCTGCTCGCTGGTAGTTGCAGCCATGAATGAGAAGGAGAGGCACGGGCAGCAGGCCTCGGCACCTAAGTCTAAGGATGCCAAGCGGCTGGACTTGTTTGGCTGCAATGTATACTCCACAGGGGGACTCCAGCTCAGGATTGCTAATCAGCAGGCACTCCTGGACCGCTACAACTTTAACTCCTGGAACTCCATGCTGAAGTTCAAGGAGCTGGTACCACCTGAGTCCAGGGAGGAGTTTGGGGCTCTTATTGATGAGGGCAAGACGGTGGCATGGACCTCTTGGCAGGCCTCGCTGGACTCTGCAGACTCAGCTGCACGTACCTTGTTTTCCGGGATTGCCATGAGGTGCACCTCCTGGTTGCAAGTCTCTGGCCTGTCTCCTGAAGTTCAGCAGACACTGCAGGACCCGCCCTTTGACGGGGAGGACCTGTTCGCGGAGCAGACTGACTCTAGGCTGCATAGCCTTAAGTACTCGAGGGCTACAATAAAGTCCCTGGGTATGCATACCCCAGCAACCCAGCGGAAACACTTCAAGCCCCAGCAGCTGCAACAGCGTTCCTACCCTCCTTGGCCGAGGCAGGATTTTTACAGGTGGAGGGGGCAGAATGGCAAAAGGAAGCCCTCCAACCCCTTGTCTGGTCAAGGCCAGGGCCCAACCAAACCATCGTCGGGTTCCAAGCAGGTCTTTTGAAGGGACGCCCGAGGATGGCATACCAGACTTACCCCCGGATCCTTCCCCACCCTTTTTGAATAGTTTATCCCACTTGCACCGTACATGGTCCCAAATAACCTTGGACCGCTGGGTCCTCCACACGGTGGAAGCAGGATACTCTCGCCAATTCTGCTCATACCCCCCCTCCCACCCCACTTCCCCGTCCCTCTTCAGGGACTCCTCTCACGAGCATCTCCTTATTCAGGAGGTTTGGGCACTCCTCGCCAAGGGGGCAATAGAGGAGGTTCCACAGGACCTAAGAGGCAAGGGGTTCTATTCCTGCTATTTCCTAATCCCCAAGGCCAAAGGGGGCCTCCGTCCCATTCTGGACCTGTGCGGGCTCAACAAATTCATGGTAAAGTTGAAGTTCCGCATGGTCTCCCTTGACTGGTATGCTGCCTTCGACATGAAGGACACGTACTTCCACATAGCAATTCATCCGGCGCACAGACGCTTCCTGCGCTTCATGGTCAACTGCAAACATTAGCAGTTTACAGGCCTTTCAACGGCCCCACAAGTGTTCACCAAGTGTATGTTGGTCGTGGCTGCCTTCCTCCGTCAACGGCAGGTACAAGTGTATCCCTACCTCGACGACTGGTTACTGTGGGGCTGCACCAAAGAGCCGGTGCAGTCCCAACTTCACCTTGTCAGACGTACGTTCGAACGGCTGGGTCTCCTCCTCAAAGTGGAGAAATCGACCCTAGAACCAACCCAGAGGATAGAATTCATTGGGGCGGTGCTGGACTCCATTCAAGCGCGGGCCCTCCTACTGGACTCCCGCTTCTGGGCTATCGTGGGCATCATTCAAGGCCTTCAGCAATTCCTGACTTTGACAGCACGAGGATGCAGGAGTCTCCTTGGCCACATGGCTTCGTGCACGTACGTGACCGAACACGCCAGGCTCCGTCTCAGGCAGTTGCAAGCATGGCTCACCTTGGTCTACCGCCCAGGGCGTGACAGCTTGAACTCAGTGGTCACTGTACCGGAGCAGGTGGCTTGACCCCCGAGTGGTGTGCAGGGGAGTCCCCTTCCACTGCCCCCAGCCTTCCTTGTCCCTGGTCACGGACGCATCAGGTCTGTGGCGGGGCGCACACATCTGGGAACCCTTCAGACTCAGGGCCTGTGGTCTCAGTCTGAGCTCTCCCTCCATATCAACATCAGGGAGCTGATGGCGGTGCGCCTTGCTTGCCAAGCCTTCCAGGCCCAACTGCAAGGTCGCTGCGTAGCGGTTCTAACGGACAACACCACACCCATGTTTTACGTCAACAAGCAAGGGGGAGCCCGCTCCTCCCCACTCTGCCAGGAAGCCATTCGACTGTGGGAGCTCTGCATAGCCCACTCCATTCACCTGGTCACGTCCTTTCTTCCAGGGATCCAGAACAGGCTGGCAGACCGCCTCAGCAGGTTCTTCCATTCGCATGAGTGGTCTCTCCGGCCGATGTCACCACATATTCCAAAAGTGGGGCTTTCCCCAGGTCGACCTGTTTGCTACCCGAAGCAACAGGAAGTGCCCAGCATTCTGCTCCTTCAAAGGTCGCAGCCCGGGCTCCCTCATTGATGCATTCCTTCTTCCCTGGACAGGTCGCCTGCTTTACGCCTTTCCTACGTTCCTTCTTGTGCACAAAGTCCTGTTCAAAATCCGCAGGGAGGGGGCATTCTGATAGCTCTGGTGTGGCCTCGCCAGCACTGGTACACCACGCTGCTGGAGCTGTCGGTGGACATACCGGTCACATTGCCTCTCCTTCCCAACCTACTCACTCAGGACCACGGTCGCCTCTGCCATCCTGACCTCTGGTCCCTCCACCTTGGAAGCTGCATGGCTTAACCCCATGGAGCTTCTGTGTTCGGACCAAGTAAGACAGGACCTGCTAGGCAGCAGGAAGCCCTCCACTAGAGCCACATACCTGGCAAAGTGGAAGAGATTTTCGTGTTGGTGTGACCAGGAGAGGGTAACCCTCATTTTGGAGTACCTCCTGCACCTGAAACAGTAAGGTCTGGCAGATTGTTCCGTAAGGGTTCACCTTGCTGCCATCTCGGCCTTCCAACCAGGCGCATCTGCCGCTCTGTCTTCACTAACCCTATAGTTGGTCACTTTCTCAAGGGCTTAGACCATCTATACCTGCAGGTCCACCAGCCTATCCTGCCTGGGATCTTAATCTGGTCCTCTCAAGGCTCATGGGGCCCCTGTTTGAACTGCTGGCCACATGCCCCCTCCTGTATCTTTCCTGGAAGACCGCTTTCTTGGTTGCCATTACGTCTACGAGACGCATCTCTGAGCTGAAGGCCCTCACCTCAGAGCCGCCTTACACAGTCTTCCACAAGGATAAGGTGCATCTCAGACCACACCCAGCCTTTCTCCCTAAGGTGGTATTGAACTTTCACACCAGCCAGGACATTTTCCTGCCCGTCTTTTACCCGAAACCTCATGCTGGTTCCTGGGAACAGCGGCTTCATTCACTCGATGTCCGCAGAGCCCTGGCTTTCTACATCGACCACACTAAACCCTTCAGAAAATCGACCCAGCTCTTCGTGGCAGTAGTGAACCGGATGAAAGGCCTCCCGGTCTCCCCTCAGAGAATATTCTCCCGGATCATGTCCTGCATCCGCGCTTGCTATGAGCTGGCCGGGGTGCCAACCCCAGCTCTCACCACACACTCCACTAGGGCCCAGGCCTCGTTGGCAGCATTCCTGGCCCAGGTGCCTATCCAAGAAATATGTTGGGCGGTGACTTGGTCCTCGGTGCATACCTTCACCTTGCACTACGCCATTGTCCGGCACGCCAGAGATGACGCGGCTTTCGGTAGAACGGTGCTCCAATCTGCAGTCCTTCACTCCGATCTGACTGCCTAGGTAAGGCTTGGGAGTCACCTAATTGGAATCGATATGAGCAATCACTCGAAGAAGAAAAAATGGTTACTCACCTTTTGTAACTGTTGTTCTTCAAGATGTGTTGCTCATATTCATTCCAACACGCCCCCCTTCCCTTCTGTCGGCGTAGGCACTGAGGGGGTGATGGGTCGGCAGGGTCATATATTGAGCACCACGGAGGCGTCACTCCAGGGGGCTCCCACAGCTGACCTGACAGATGCTGCTAGGCGAAAAACTTTCCGATGGCTGTGCGCGCGCACCTAATTGGGATGGATATGAGCATCACATCTCAAAGAACAACAGTTACAAAAGGTGAGTAACCGTTTTTTCCGCATGGTCTCCCTGTCCTCCATTATTTCTCTTGCTAGATCCAGGGGACTGGTACACTGCCCTCGATTTGAAGGACGCATACTTCTATATCTCCATCTTTCGGGGACACAGGCGCTTCAAGCTGTCAAGTCCAACACAGCATCTCGGTACAAGCCACTTGCAGAGTGCTGGGCCTCCTAATAAATGAGCAGAAGTCAACATTGGTCCTGGTGGAAAGAATAGAATTTATAGGAGCGTGTACTTGATGCCTCTCAGGCCAGGGCCTTCCTGCCGGAGGCCAGGCTCAAAACCATGTCGGATTTAATCACCTGAGTGTCAGCACGCCTGCTGATGACTGCCTGGGTGTGCCTATGTTTACTAGGCCACATGATGGCATGTACCTATGTGGTGTGACATGTGTGACTGCATCTTAGACTGCTTCAGATGTGGCTCGAGTTGGTCTACTCACTGTTCAGGCACCATCTGGACTCTCCCCTTTCCAGCATTAGTTCTGGCTTCCCTGACGTGGTGGTTAGACCTGGCCTCGGCTCTATCTGGAGTACCTTTTTGAGTCCCTGTGGCTTTCGATCATGCTGGTATCAGATGCATCAGACCTGGGGTGGGGGGCCCACCTTGGCAGCCTTAGGACCCAAGGACTCTGGTCGAGGGATGCGCTGTCATTACACATAAATGTGAAGGAACTCAGGGTGATACGCCTGGCCTGTGAAGTGTTCCTTCCACAGCTCTCAGACAGAGAGGTGCAAGTACTGACGGACAATACAGTGTCAATGTTTTATATTGACAAACAGGGAGGGGCATGCGCTAGGTCCTATGTTAGGAAGCCCTCAGGCTGTGGGATTTCTGTGTGAAGCACTCCATTCACCTGGAGGTGTCGCATCGCTCCAGAGAGCGGAACATGTTGGCAGATCACCTCAGCAGGTTGTTCTCCTCTCATAACAAGTGGTCTCTCCGCTCGCAGGTCACCAGCGTCATCTTCCAGAGGTCGGGGACTCCCCAGGTGGACCTTTTCGCCTCCTCACAGAACAAGAAATGTCACCACTTTTTTGCTTGAGACTCGATCCAGGCGAAGGCTCTCTCTGATGCCTTCCTACGGTCATGGTCAGACGACCTGCTGTACGCTTTCCCCCGATTCCCCTAGTTTACAAGGTTCTTCTGAAGATCAAAAAGGACAAGGCAAAGGTTATTTTGATTGCCCCAGTATGGCCTCGCCAGCGTTGGTTCTTCTTTGAGTGATGTCCCTGTGGGTGCTCCACTTCAGATGTTGGTGCATCCCTGTGCCTTTGCTCAGAGAGTTTCAGCAGCAGTGCCTGTACAGATTGCATATGTGTGATGCCTGTCTCACGGTGCCATTGGAGCCTAATCTAGCGCACGTGTGACTCATACCCCTCATTTCCTTCTCAACCATCCCTGGCCTGAGACGGAGCTCCCAGCAGTTGCTCAAAGACAAACTGTTTTCAGTAGTTTTAGGATAAGTTAGATTGCTTGGATAGTGTAAGCTTTTTAGTTAGTTTACTTCCCGGTCACCAAAAAAAAAAAAAAAAATATTTTCCTCCCTACTCCCCTGTTTGAACAGAAAAATGCCCAGTTCATCCAGCTTTAAATGCTGCCAGACATGCAGGGAAGAGATGCCTGTGTCGGACGGACACTCACAATGCATGAAATGCTTAGGTGAGTCGCACATACCTCAAAAGTGTGCTCACTGTAGCAACCTCAAAGCCCGGGCTCATAGAGAGCGAGACCTGAAGCTTAAAATGATCCTGATGGAAAAGTCCCTGTAGCCTGTTTCTGAATCGGGTCAACACACTCCTACCACAGCCAGATCAAGGGAGGCCTCTCCGGTGACTTCGGCAAAAGCTCATTCCTCAAAAAAAACGGTGAGGAAAAGAGTATCTTCATTGCCATACAGAGAGCAATCCAAGAGAAAACACTCTCCAGCCAGATCGTTCTCATCGGTGCTAACTGTACAACTCCTCAATACATATGAGGCACCAGGAACATCCGGCACTGTCCGTGCTGTGACCCATGCCGATCCCCAGCGCTGAGACAAGACCAAGCCCTCCTCCACTGTAGCGGGGTGGTCACCCGCTCCTGCCTTAAAGGTTTAAAACAGCCCAGGGGGAGGGCTGTGGCAGGGAAGGAAAAGCTAGGTTGATTGGGGGAAGCAGCCACAGCTGGGGCCATGCCCCAATCAGGTCACAGCTGACCCTATAAAAGGCCAGTGAGCCAGGAGCTGACAGACACTCTCTCTCTAGCCTTTTGAGAGGGAGGGACCTGGCTGCAGGGAGCTGAGAGAGGGTACCTGGAGTGGAGCAGGGCTGGGGGAAGGCCAAGGGAGCTGGGGAGCTTTGGCCTGGAAACCCCCCAGGCTGCGGCCTAGTGGAAGGCCAGTGAGGTACTGGGGTTGCAAGGGGCAGCCCACGGGTAGGCAGAGGCATCAGGTCCAAACCCCCCTTCCCTATGATGAGTAGCTTTTACACTGCAGTCTGCCCCAGTGAGCGGGGGCTAGATGATGACTGGCAGTAGCCCACGACTGAGGCAAGGTGGGGATAGAGGGTTGGGGGTTCCCCTGCGTGGGGAGACCCCGAGACTGCGGGGGTATTGCCAGGGGACAGCACCCCAAAGACAAGGGGCACTGGGTCCTGGGAGGGACACGGGGGCCAGCGGCAGCGGGACACCGGCCTGCAGAGGGCGCTCTGGAGGCTAGAAATGCTACTTCCCTGAGACAACTAGCAGGAGGCGCCGCAGCGGTGAGTCACCGTCACATCCACCATGGAACCATTGACGCCACTGAAGGAGGCGGCACTGAGAATAGCTCCAACGACCATGCCACCTCGTACAACAACAATGGCACCAATGAAAGCACCAGCACCAACATCATCAGCAACAAAGCTGTGGCACTGCACCACTTTCTTCATCAGAAGGACTTGGTGGTAGCCTCAATGCCGGAATCTCCACTACTCGGCACAGACTGCTCCCCAGTGCCACAGTACCAGAGCACCAATTGTCACCGGGGGCCACTGCATTTTCGAGCAAGGAGGATGATGAAGAGGTAAAAGGGGTGTTCTCCCCACTCCATTCTTCTCCTGCCTGATCATCAATAACATCTGGACTTCTACACTCAAGAACGATGTATAGAGATGACATTGTACGGACACCCATGGATGGGTCCCCTCATGCTGTTCCCTACACACTGGCAGTAATGGGATCCTTGGGGACCTTATAGAAGGCAAGATATCAGACCTCCTAGCCCACACTGGGAAGGCATCAGATCCCTGCTGCCACCTTCGGTGACTGCGACTCCAAACCTCAAGAAGAGCCCATAGAGGAACTGGCGGAGAGTATAGAACAAGAAATCTTCCCCAATATCAACAACTCCT
>NW_020664418.1:3280252-3341321 GCF_002925995.2 Terrapene triunguis | reverse complement strand
GGCGGAGAGTATAGAACAAGAAATCTTCCCCAATATCAACAACTCCTCATCTTCTGCAGATGAAGCAACTATGCCTCCCCCACCAATGACCACTGAAGACTTTAAACAATTTCAGGAGTTGTTCAAAAGGGTAGCAGATGATCTGAAAATAGCTCTTGAAGAGGTACTGGAAGCACAACATGAGCTGCTTGACATTTTACAGACCTCCTCAACATCTAAAATTGCTAAGAAAGTCTAGCAGACTCCTGCCACCATACCACCTACGTGTAAGGGGGCCAACACAAAATATTATGTCCCCTCAAAAGGCACGGAGTTCTTATTTATCCACCCCACACCAAATTCTCTTGTAGAGGTGGCCAACCAGAGAGGGAGACAACAGCAGTATAGGCCCACCCCTTCTGACAAGGATGGTAAAAGCCTAGAACTGTTTGGCCCCAAGGTCTATTCCTCTTCCACATTACAGTAACTCAGAGTTGCCAACTATGTCGCACTGCTGGCCAAATATAATCACAGGAACTATGGTAAATTTATGGGTTTTATTAATGACATTCTGGAGGAAAAAAGAGACCAATTTAAATAATTGGTTTCCAAAGGACAGCTTTTATAGCAAGGACAGCATTACGGGCGTCCCTGGATACAGCAGACACAGCAGCAAGATCCACCTTCACTGCTGTAGTCATGCGTTCAGCTTCATGGTTGAACTCCTTGGGTTTCCCATGTGAAATCAATCCACAGTGGAAGACCTGCTGTTCAACGGTGAGATGCTCTTTGCAGCAAAAACTAATGAGGTGTTACACACCATAAAGGACTCCCCGGGCGACCCTCTGCACGCTTGACATCTATACACATGCCACAAAACGGAGGCAAAACAGGTTCCAAGCATACCAGTGGAACAGATATCAACCTTACCCATAACAACAACAACACCCTTATGAACAACAAAGACAGAGACCACAAAGACACAGACCACCACCATCATCAGCATCTCAACCTTCTTCATTTTCAACACAGCAAATTTGAAAGATTAATTGAGGGTCTGAATGATCTCCCACTTATTACAGTGCTGACGACACCATCCATATACCCATTCAGAGACGGCCTCTTCCCCTTCTACCCGAGGTGGTATTCACTCACCATGGACAAATGGGGCCTAGAAATCATCAATATGGGCTACTCCATCCCATTTATCTCTATTCCCACCCTCCCCTCCCTCTTCAGGGGCCCTTCTCACGAGCATCTACTGCATCAAGAGATAAATCATCTGATAAAACAAGGTGCAATGGAACAAATTCCCACTCACCACAGGGGGAAGGCTTTCTATTCCCATTGCGTCTTAACCCCGAAGAAAAATGAGGGATGGCGGCCCATCTTGGATCTCAGAAAACAAGTTTGTCAGAAGACAAAGATTCAGGATGGTCACATTAGCAACAATCATACCAGCACTGGAACAACGGGACTGGTTTTCAGCCCTCTACCTACAAGAAGCTTATTTTCATATTACCATACATCCTGCCCATAGGAGGTTCTTGAGATTCACACTTGGAACAGACCACTACCAATACCAAGTCTTATCTTTTGGTCTATCCACCTTGAGTCTTTTCCAAAACCTTGCAGTAGTGGTGACACACCTAAGAAAACAAGGAATCATAATTTCCCTTATCTAGACACTGCCTACTGAAACCCAATCTCGAGAGGAGGTCATCTGGATCACTCGACAGACTATTTCTTCCTTTCAATACCTGGGTGTACAAATAAATGAGAAAAAATCAACTGAAGGCCCTGTTCAACAACTGGAATTCATTGGGGCTTACCTCCATTCAGTGGAAGCCAAAGTGTCACTACCAACAAGCAGGTTCTACTACATGAACAATCTCGCAGATACGGTAAGGAACAGTCCACATGTAACAGCCCGCATTTGCTTCCAACTTTTAGGCCACATGGCTTCAAGCATATTCATGGTAAAACATGTGGGCCTGCACATGTGCTATCTGCAGGGCTGGTTAGCAACCATCTACAGGCCACACAAACACTGCTTAAACAGATGACTCGCAATATCGGCCAAAATCAAGACATCGCTCATGTCACAACCCAGCAATTTCTGTTCAGGGATCCCATTCATGCGGGATTCACAACAGACACCTCCCTCATAGGATGGGAAGCACACATTCAACAACCCACAATTCAGGGATGGTGGTCCCCCAAAGAAACGAGCCTGCACATAAATGTTAGAACTTTGGGCAGTTCTCAATGCTTGCTTCCACTTCCTGCCTATGCTAAAGAACCAGAACATGCAAGTAATGACTGACAACATTGCTTGCATGTTCTATGCACCGAAGCCATGGAACTTCGGAACTGGTGCATCTGAGACAATATCAGCATCTTGGCCTCCTATCTACCGGGATGCAAGAACACCACATGCAGTAGAAAAATTCACGAATGGGAGATGAATGACGTGATATTACACAACATATTCCAACAGTGGGGCCAACCGAACATAGATCTCTTCGCGACAGATCGAAACAACAAATGCCTGTAATTCTGCTCTAGAGCGGGATTGGGACCCCAATCGATGGGGGGAATGCATTCCTCCTAAAATGGCAAGCCCCTCTATTATATATGTTTCCACCCATACCAGTGTTAACGAGAGTGATACACAAAATAAGAACCGACAAAACCAGGATCATCCTGATAGCTCTATCATAAGACGCAGGACAGACTCACCACCTGAACCTAGAGATGCTCCACCTGAAAGTGTGGTTTCTTCATGGTTCACTCATGATTAACTAGCCTGCTTGAAACAGGTCAAGCATACCCTACTAAACAGTAGAAGGTAAAACTTACCTGCAGAAGTGGAAGAGATTCACTGTATGGTGCACTGACAAACACATCACTGTGGTCTCCGCACTCCTGTCTTTCATATTAGATTACATACTCGACTTAAACTCTGGACTATCTCTTAGTTTGACTAAAGTACACCTAGCTGCTATCAACGCCTTCTACCAAAAAATTGATGGCACAATACTGTTTGCCCATCCAATCACTAAACGCTTCCTCAAAAGAATTCAGACAGTCCACCCTGAACTGCATGCACCCATGCCGCCATGGGACCTGAATTTTCTTTTAAATCTCTTACTAGATCGCCATTTGAATTCCTGGTGACTTGCTCTTTACTACACTTTTCCATGAAAGTCACTTTCTTAATAGCAATCACATCAGCCAGACGTGTGGGTGAGATGGGGCACTCATGGCATACTCATTATATACCATATTTTTTAAGGAAAAGGTTACTATGAGGACACATCCAAAATTTATGCCCAAAATTTCTTCATCTTTCCACGTTAATCAACTTATACACCTCCCTGCATTTTTCCCCAAACCATATGAGAATGCACAGGAAGTTACGCTACACATCTTAGACATTTGACGGGCTCTGGCATTCTACCTGGATAGAACCAAACCATTTAGAAAATCCCCAAAACTATTTGTATCTGTGGCAGAATGATCCAAAGGAGGGGCTATATCAGCGCAGAGACTATCAAAATGGATTTCAGGTTGTATTCATCTGTCCTATCAAGTAACTGGCATACAACCCCCAGCAGGCACCAGAGCGCATTCTAACAAATCAGTGGCTTCGTCCATAGCCTTTCTTAAGGTCCCACTCATCTTAAGGTCCCACTCATATGTAGAGCTCCCACCTGGCCTCTGAAGCACACATTTGCAAGACACTATGCAATTACACAGGGCCCAGAATCAGATGCACGGCTACGCTAGCGGTGTTATCCTCTATTAACCAACCAACTCCAAAGCTCCTTCCATCCTCATGAGGGCACTGCTCTAGAGTCACCTGAAGTGGAACACCCACAGGGACATCACTCAAAGAAGAAGAGGAGGTTACTCACCTTGTGCAGTAACTGACCTTCTTCAAGATGTGTCCCCCTATGGGTGCTCCACAACCCATCCTCCCCTCTACTTTGGAATCCGTAAAAGTACTTTACAGTAGAGAAGGAGGGGTACAGGTTGCACGTGCACTAGATAAGGTGCCAACGGTGCTGCGAGATAGGCATCATGCATGTGCTACCCACACAGGCATTGCTGCTGAATCTCTCCCAAGCAAAGGTGCAGGGATGCACCAACACCTGAAATGGAGCACTCATAGGGGGTCACCTCGAAGAACCTCAGTTACTGCACAGGGTGAGTAACTTTCTCTTCAGCATGCCCCTAGATCTTGCAGTTGCAGCCCTGTGGACGCTCCCTCTTAGACCAGACTTGCTGTCAGAGGACCACGGGCAAATTCTCCATCCGAATCTAGTAGGCCTGCACTTGACGGCTTGGCTGCTGCATGGCTAAATCTGGATGAGAGAGCATGCTTGGAGCAGGTCTAGCAAATTTTGCTAGGTAGCAGAAAGCTCTGTACTGGGGCAACCTACCTGGCCAATTGGAAACGCTTCACTTGCTGGGCAGCCGAGCAGAACCTGTGCCCATCACAGGCATCCTTGCAGTCCATCTTGGAATATCTTCTTCACCTGAAGCAGCAAGGCCTTTCACTGTCTTCAGTCAAGGTTCATCTGGTGGCCATCTCGCCATTCCGTCCCCCAATCAGAGGCAGATTGGTCTTCGCCCAGGAGATGACAAGGAGGTTCATTAAAGGGTTGGAGAGGCTCTACCCACAGATCCGTGACCCAATTCTGCTTTAGGACTTAAACCTGCTACTCTTTAGGCTCACAAGGTCTCCGTTTGAGTCCTTGGCATCCTTGCTGCTTCTCTCCTGAAAGGTCACTTTCCTGGTGGCAGTCACTGGCCAGGAGAGTTTCAGAGCTTCATCCTTAACCTCGGGGCCTCCTTACACTGTTCTTTAAAGACAAGGTCCAACTGTGTCTCCACCCAGCCTTTCTACCCAAGATAGTATTGCAGTTCCATGTCAACCAAGACATTTTTCTGCCAGTCTTCTTCCCAAAAACCACAAGTCAGAGGAGGAAAGATGCCTACATTCTATATTGACTGGATGAGCCCCTTACATAGATCAATGCAGCTGTTTGTCGCTATCGCGGATAGAATGAAAGGTCTCCTGGTGTCCTCACAGAGGATTTCGTCCTGGATAATGGCCTGTATCTGGGCATGCTATGAGCAAGTGAACGTCCTGCCTCTGGCCATTGTGAAGGCCCATTCTACCAAGGGCACAAGTATCTTCAGTGGCCCTCCTGGCGCAAATACCAATCCAGGACATCTGCAGGGCTGCAACATGGTCGTTGATCCACAGGTTTGTATCCCATTATGCAATCACCCAACAGGCCAGAGACGACTCCAGTTTCAGGAGAGCTGTGTTGCTATCGGCACGCCCATGAACTCCTAGCCTACCTCCAAGGACACTGCTTGTGAGTCACCTAACATGGAATAGACATGAGCAAGCACTTGAAGAAAAAACGGTTACCTACCTTTCGTAACTGTTGTTCTTCAAGATGTGTTGCTCATATCCATTCCATGACCTGCCCTCCTACTCTGCTGTCGGAGTTGATGGCAAGAAGGAACTTGAAGGGCGCAGGGCCGGTGGTGCCCCTTATACTGGCACATTTGTGCAGGCCTCCAGGGGGTGCTAGAGCCAGCTCCCCCAGATACCACTGGAGGGAAAATCTCCAGCAACAGTGCACATGGCACATGCACACCTGACATGGAATGGACATGAGCAACACATCTCAAAGGACAACATTTACGAAAGGTAGGTAACCGTTTTATTGCAGCATTGTGCTAGTCTGTGAGAATCAGAAAGAGAAACCTATGATTGGTCCCTAATATGTATGGTTATATGTAGAATAAATACAGAATTTCTGTACCGAATTCAATATAACTCAAAGGAGATAGGATAGACTGTGTTTCACTTATGTAGAGTTTTAAAAAATATGGCCACAAGCATAATAAAACTATCTAGCAAACCAAATTCAATTGTGTTTTGTTTCTGGTGTCATGGAGGCTAAAAGTGCTGTGAGCATGGTGTGTTTGACTCCTAGAGACAGGATGAGACTCCTGTTGCACTGTGAACTCTGACTTGCTGATTGGTTAAGCACTGATGGATCTAAAGGGAATGCTATCCATTTATCCCTCTTAGCTGAAGAAAATCGCAATCCTATCTTTTGGGCAGGATAGTTTGTAAAGTGAATCTTTGTGAAGATCAGAAGGGTAGCTGTGTTAGTCTGGATCCAATCTACATGGGAGGTCCACTTCCTAGACACAACGGTACGAATAAGTGACGGTCACATTAACACCACCCTATACCGAAAACCCATTGACCGCTATGCCTACCTTCATGCCTCCAGCTTCCATCCCGGACACACCACACGATTCATCGTCTACAGCCAAGCGCTGAGGTATAACTGCATTTGCTTCACCCCCTCAGACAGAGACCAACACCTACAAGATCTTCACCAAGCATTCTCAAAACTACAATACCCGCACGAGGAAATAAGGAAACAAATCAACAGAGCCAGACGTGTACCCAGAAGCCTCCTGCTGCAAGACAAGCCCAAGAAAGAAACCAGCAGAACCCCGCTGACCATCACCTACAGTCCTCAGCTAAAACCTCTCCAACGCATCATCAGTGATCTACAACCCATCCTGGACAACGACCCCTCGCTTTCACAGGCCTTGGGAGGCAGGCCAGTCCTCGCCCACAGACAACCCGCCAACCTTAAGCATATTCTCACCAACAACCACACACCGCACCATAGTAACTCTAACTCAGGAACCAATCCATGCAACAAACCTCGATGCTAACTCTGCCCACATATTTACACCAGCAACACCATCACAGACCTAACCAGATCAGCCACAACATCACTGGTTCATTCACCTGCACGTCCACCAATGTAATATACGCCATCGAGTGCCAGCAATGCCCCTCTGCTATGTACATCGGCCAAACTGGACAATCCCTACTTAAAAGGATTAATGGACACAAGTCAGATATTAGGAATGGCAATATACAAAAATCTGTAGGAGAACACTTCAACCTCCCTGGACACACAATAGCAGATTTAAAGGTAGCCATCCTGCAGCAAACAAACTTCAGGACCAGACTCCAAAGAGAAACTGTTGAACTTGAGTTAATTTGCAAATTTGACACCATCCGCTCAGGATTAAACAAAGACTGTGAATGGCTAGCCAACTACAAAAGCAGTTTCTTCTCCCTTGGTTTTCACACCTCGACTGCTAGAAGAAGGCCTCATCCTCCCTGACTGAACTGACCTCGTTATCTCCAGACTGATTCTGGCCTGCATATTTATACTTGCCTCTGGAAATTTCCACCACATGCACCTGATGAAGTGGGTATTCACCCACAAAAGCTTATGCTCCAATATGTCTGCTAGTCTATAAGGTGCCACAGGACTCTTTGTTGCTTTGTGAAGGTGTATGTTAAAGCTTTGGACCTGTAATGCAGCTCACAGGTGGGGAGACTTTGACAGAGGGACCACCAGGAAAACCAGTTCTTCTTCACGTGCTTGCTTATGTCAGTTCCATTGTATGTGTGCACGCGCCCATGTGCGCGGTTGTCGGAGACTTTTTCCTTAGTGGTATCCATAGGGCCGGCTGTGGAGTATTGCGCTCATGCTGCAGTATATCATGCACCTCCGGCCCTATGCCCTCTCAGTTCCTTCTTACTACCTGTGGTGGTCAGTCAGAGCGCCTCTGTCCCTTGCTTTGCAAGTGGTCAGCAGTTCTCTCCTATCTCAGCCTTGTGCTTCTAGCTGTAAATAGTTTAATCGTTAGTTAGCTGTTAAGTGTCTAGTTAGATAGGGTCCTGGTGGGGACTTTGCCCCAGGCGGGGTATGCTCCAGTTTCCAGATTTCAAGCCTTGCTCCACGTGTAACAGGCCTATGCCTGTTAGTGACCCGCAAGATAGTTGTCTAAGCTGCCTCAGGGAATCCCACATAAAGGAGCGCTGTCGCATCTGTAAGAACTTTCGTCCTTGGACACAGAGAGAGCACAACATAAGTTTCAGGGTCCTCCTGATGCAGGCTGCCCTGCGCCCAGCTTTGGAGCCGTCACGGCCCGACACGGCACAGTGCCTCAGCTTCGGTGCACCCCTGGCAACAGGCTCTTCCCGGCACCGATCCCCGGTGCCGAAGAAGAAAACAAAGAGGTCGGCACCAAGCAAGCCCGACCAGGGGGCTCTGGGCAAAAGACCCTGTTTGGGCCTTACGCCCACTCCAGACCCACAAAAGGGCTTAGCCCCAGGGAGTTCCTCCCCCCGAAAGCACCCACCACCAACTCCAGGGAACGGTGGAGGGCCCAAGCCAACGGTGCAGTCAAGGTACACCTGGCAGCCATTTCGGCATTCCACCCTCTGTTTCAAGGCAGGTCGGTCTTCGCCCATCCTATGACGGCGCAGTTCTTGAAAGGTCTGGAGCACCTCTACCCGCATATCCGGGACCCGGTTTCCCCACCCTTGAATCTTGTGCTGTCAAGACTCATGGGACCCCCCCTTTGATCCCTTGGCTTCCTGCTCCCTCCTGTTTCTATCATGGAAGGTCTCCTTCTTAGTTGCTATAACTTCAGCCTGTAGGGTATCCGAGATGAGGGCGCTCACGTCGGAACCGCCTTATATGATCATCTATAAGGACGAGGTCCAGCTGCATCTACTGCGTCAATTAAATGTTTCCCAGTTCCATACTGGCCAATACATATTCTTACTGATCCTTTGTCCAAAGTCTCATGTAACGGATGGGGAACGCAAGCTGCATACCCTGGACATCAAATGGGCACTGGCCTTCTACATAGATAGAACAAAGCCGTTCCGTAAGTCTACGCAGGGGTTTGTTGCTGTTGCAGACAGGATGAAGGGTCGCCCAGTGTCTGCCCAGAGAATTTTGTCTTGGATCACGGCCTGCATCCGTTACTGTTATGAGCTGGCAAAGGTGTCCCTGCCCACGATCGTGACGGCTCACTCGACTAGGGCGCAGCCGTCATCGGCAGTCTTCCTTGCTCAAGTGCTGATCGAGGAAATTTTGTTGGGCTGCAACCTGGTCACAGACTCATAGACTTTAAGGTCAGAAGGGACCATTATGATCTTCTAGTCTGACCTCCTGCACAACGCAGACCACAGAATCTCACCCACCCACTCCTGTAATAAACCCCTAACCTATGTCTGAGATATTGAAGTCCTCAAATCATGGTTTGAAGACTTCAATTCTCCAGCAAATGACCCATGCTCCACGCTGCAGAGGAAGGCGAAAAAACCCCAGGGCCTCTGCCAATCTGCCCTGGAGGAAAATTCCTTCCCAACCCCAAATATGGCAATCAGCTAAACTCTGAGCATGTGAGCAAGAGTCACCAGCCAGATACCCAGGAAAGAATTCTCTGTAGTAACCCAGATCCCACATCATCTAATATCCCATCACAGACCATTGGGCATATTTACTGCTAATAGTCAAAGATCAATTAATTGGCAAAATTAGGCTATCCCATCATACCATCCCCTCCGTAAACTTATCAAGCTTAGTCTTGAAACCAGATATGTCTTTTGCCCCCATTGCTCCCCTTGGAAGGCTGTTCCAGAACTTCACTCCTCTCTGATGGTTAGAAACCTTCATCTAATTTCAAGTCTAAACTTCCTGATGGCGAGTTTATATCCATTTGTTCTTTTGTCCACATTAGTACTGAGCTTAAATAATTCCTCTCCCTCCCTGGTATTCATCCCTCTGATATATTTATAGAGAGCAATCATATCTCCCCTCAGCCTTCTTTTGGTTAGGCTAAACAAGCCAAGCTCCTTGAGTCTCCTTTCATAAGACAGTTTTTCCATTCCTCGGATCATCCTAGTAGCCCTTCTCTGTACTGGTCCAGTTTGAATTCATCCTTCTTAAACATGGGAGACCAGAACTGCACACAGTATTCCAGATGAGGTCTCACCAGTGCCTTGTATAACGGTACTAACACCTCCTTATCTCTGCTGGAAATACCTCGCCTGATGCATCCAAAGACCGCATTAACTTTTTTCACAGCCATATCACATTGGCGGCTCTAAGTCATCCTGTGATCAACCAGTACTCCGAGGTCCTTCTTCTCCTCTGTTATTTCCAAGTAATGAGTCCCCAGATTATAACAAAAATTCTTGTTATTAATCCCTAAATGCATGACCTTACACTTTTCACTATTAAATTTCATCCTATTACAATTACTCCAGTTTACAAGGTCATCCAGATCTTCCTGTATGATATCCCGGTACTTCTCTGTATTGGCAATACCTCCCAGCTTTGTCTCATCTGCAAACTTTATTAGCACACTCCCACTTTTTGTGCCAAGGTCAGCAATAAAAAGATTGGTCTGAAAACTGATCCCTGAGGAACTCCACTAGTAACCTCCCTCCAGCCTGACAGTTCACCTTTCAGTATGACCCGTTGTAGTCTCCCCTTTAACCAGTTCCTTATCCACTTTTCAATTTTCATATTGATCCCCGTCTTTTCCAATGTGTCGTCCGTCCACACATTAGCTTCGCACTATGCGCTGACCCAACGGGCTCAAGACGACGCTGATTTCGGCAGAGCAGTGCTCCACTCTGCAAGACTGAATTCCGAGTCCACCTTGGAGGATTCTGCTTGAGAGTCACCTACAATGGAATCGACATGAGCAAACACTCAAAGAAGAAAAAATGTTTACCCACCTTTTCATAACTATTGTTCTTTGAGATGTGTTGCTCATGTTCATTCCTCCTGCCCCTCTGTTGGAGTTGTCAGCAAGAAGGAACTGAGAGGGCATAGGGCCGGCAGCGCCTGATATACCGTGGTGTGAGCGCAGCACCCCAGAGGGTACCACAGCTGGCCCTATAGATACCGCTAAGGCAAAAGTCTCTGACAGCTGCACAAGTGGGTGCACACACACCTACAATGGAATGGACATGAGCAACACATCTTGAAGAACAACAGTTACAGAAAGGTGGATAGCTGTTCTCTCTCCCCCTCTCTCCCCCTCCCCTCGGTCTATTGTATAGCTGTTCCTGGATAGGATAGTATCAAGAAATTGCTGTGATGCACTTATTAATTGGTGGTGGTTGTTGGGATAAAACAGAAGTGGACTTGATGTGCAAGCTTAATTGACAGAAAAACGTCCCTGTCAGAAAGTTAACATTTAAAGTTGCTGTTCTCTCCCCTCCCCAGGGTACTGTCAAACAGCTGCTGGTGTTCTCTGAAGCAGAGGGGAATCCCTGCCTGTTGGATGTCTGTGGGAATTTCCTGGCTGTGGGAACGGACTTGGTTCACTTTAAAATCTTTGATCTCTCTCGCAGGTATTATTAAGCATTTACAAGGGTCTGAATCTATAGCTCAGGTTTCTTTCTTTTTTTATTTTTTTTTAATCTTAAGGGAATTTTGTACTGGTGAAAAATGCTAGACTGACAACCCTGGAGACTGAATTCATAGAATAGGTATGTCAAAGGCAGTGGGAGTGCAGGCTTTCTCATGGCGTATGCCCTGTAGAGGTTATCTTGGCCTATTCAGTCCTTGGCGTCTTTAAAAAAAAAAAAAAAAAAAAAAAAGGGATATATATTTTTTACTTTATAGACTCCTGCCAAATTTTGCTGCTCTACCTTCAGTGTTTTCAGAGAGAAGCTGAAGTTAGAAGACCCAGCCTTACCTAGTGAAGTGTATTGCCAGGTCAATAGTATCTGATAAACTGATGTTGTTTTATACACTCACAAATCACTCTTGTGAGAAGTTGACCCTTTTGTATTCTCAAGTTCTTCTTCGAGTGCTTGTTCACGTCAATTCCAATCAGGTGTGAGCGCTCTACATGCACGACAGCTGGAAGATTTTTCCCCTAGCAGTATCCGCAGGGTCGGTCTGGATGCCCCCCGGAGTCGCGCCTTCATGGCGCCCAGTATAGATCCCTGCTGACCCGACCCCCCCCAGTTACTTCTTACCACCTGTGACGGCTAGCTGAAACTCCATTGCTCTTTCCTCAGCAAGCGTGTGCTTCACAGCATCACCCTTTATGTATATATAGTTAGATTTAGTAGTAGAGTAGTTACACTTAGTGTAGATAGTTTTTCTCATAAGTTTCCTTTGGGGTTCCCCCCCACCCTTGATGCTTTTCCCTGGCACTGGGGTATGCCTCAGTCCCCGGGCTTTAAGCTGTGCTTGGACTGCGGCAGGTTTATGCCGAGAAGTGACCCGTACACTTCGTGCTTGAATTGTCTCGGTGAGGGTCACCTTAGGGAGCATTGTAATATCTGTAGAGGGTTTTGCCCCAGGACTCTTAAAGACAGAGAACAGCGCCTCCCAGTTTTGCTTATGGAGGCAGCACGTGGGCCTCAGTTGGAGCCCAGTGCGGCAGACCCAGCCCCAAGTGCCGCTTCCTTAGTGCGCAGTGCTCCAGCACCGTCAATGTGCAAGCCAGTGCCGAGGAAGGACTCCTCTAGAGACCCTCAGCACCGCCACGGCTCCGCGCACAGGTCCCAGACACCTGTGAGGCCCCACTCCCCGGTGCCCCACAAAAAGAAGGCCAATAGAGGGCATTCCCCGACCAGGTCTAAAGACCAGGTGGCCAGCAAGTCCCCGTCAGGCACCCAATCGGTGGGCCTTCCGCTGACTCCTGCCCCAGGAAGGGGTCCAGTCGAGTCCGGACCCACACTGCTTGCCGGCACCGATTCCTGGCCCAATAAGTTCTGTGGGCAAGCCGGCGACGATGGTGGTGATAAGGGTATCATCCCCAGCGTATCAACTCCTGGCACCGGTGGCCCGCTCCGGTTCCCGAGTTGGCATCTCTCGCCAGCACCAAGGGGCTCCGCTCCTCCGTGGTCATCAGTTGGAAACCTCAGTCGGAAGCGGAGTCATCGCATTCCAGTAGGAGCAGAAGATCTCACTCCTGTTGCAACAGACAGCCCTACCCAGCACTGTGGCCAGGCCAGTGGCAGGCTCTTCAGTGGCCCTTCTGGACACCCTGGGCCTATCACCAAAGCCAGGAGCAGAGCCAGGGTTCCAGATGGGCATCGGTGGCCTCTGCTGCACACGCCTTCCGCACCGGGCATCCTGGCAGGGACCCATCCAGCAGCCATACCAACATCAATGATCTCGGCACTGATTGCGGCGTTGACGAAGGGGGCACCAGTTGCTTCACATCCTTGGCACTGAGCGTGGCTCCAATCCCGGCACTGTCCGTAGCACCGACAGCAGCACTGGTGATCCTTGCCCCGCGGGACCCCAATGGGGCCGAGGGCAGGGAGCAGGCTCCAGTACCGGTTGCCACCTCATCCTCCTCGTTTCCAGATGAAACGATGACTGGCTCATCAACCTCTCCAGCCTTAGAGGACAGCAGGGTCCTACAGCAGCTGCTAAGACAGGTGGTCCAGAACCTAAACATCAAACCGGAGGAGGTGGTGGAGGAGGCCGACCCGATGGCCTTTCCCCTCCAGGGCCATCCCGTATCGCGTGGCTGCTGATTGCAACCATCAGCGATGCCACTAAGACCCAGTGGCAGACCCCATCCTCGTTGCCGCCTACCGTGAAAAGGTATGAGCGGAGATATTTAGTCTCCTCCAAGTGGTATGAACACTTATATATGCACCCCCTGCTGGACTCCCTGATAGGGAATGCGGCCAACCAATGCGAGCACCAGGGCTACCAGGGGCCCTCTCCAAAGAATCGAGAGGCCAAAAACTGGACCTCTTCTGGAGGAAAATCTATTCAAGGGGGGGGGGGGGTATTTGCAGCTCCGTATCGCTAGCCGTCAGGCGGTGGTTAGAAGGTACAATTACAATACTTGTGGGACCATGGAAGAATTTGCAGAACTCTTGCCTATGGACTCTCGCACAGAGTTTTCTGCACTAGTAGAGGAGGGCAAATGGATCTCTTGTGCATCCCTGTAGGCAGTCTTAGACGCTGTGGACACAGCGTCTCACACCATGGCTACCGGGGTAGCGTACCTACCGGGGTGGCTATGAGAAGGAGTTTCTGGCTTCAGGTCTCTAGCCTTCCGTACGAGGTACAGCAGACAGTCCAGGACCTCCCCTTTGAGGGTCAGTCGTTCTCTGAGAAGACTGACTCTCGCCTGCAGAGTCTCAAGGACTCTTGAGCCACCCTGAAATCCCTGGGCCTCCACACCCCTGCCAACCAACGGAGGCACTTTCGACCTCAGCCCCCACTGAGGAATTATCAACCTTAGGGTAGGCAGGAGGGGTCGCGCAGGAAGAGTAGGAACTCGAGGAAGAGACCTCATTCCTCCTCTGGGCAGGGGTCTGGCCAGTCTAAACCCTCCTGAGGCCAAAAACAGGCCTTTTGAAGGTGCGCCCTGCGGCGATGCACCAGTGCAAAGACTGGATCCATCCCGCCTTACCTTTTCGTCCCGTCTATCCCCTTTCTACCCTGCGTGGGCCCGTATTACATTGGACCGTTGGGTGCTCCACGTGGTAGAGAGGGGATATTCACTTAAATCTTCTTCCCTCCCTCACTTCCACCACCCTTCCCCATCCCTCTTCAGGGACCCTTCTCATGAGCAGCTCCTTATACAGGAGGTGCTCTCGCTGCTCTTGCTGGGGGCAGTGGAAGAGGTTCCTCAGGAGCAGAAGGGCAAGGGCTTCTATTCCCAGTATTTCCTGATACAGAAAGCCAAGGGCAGGCTCAGGCCCATCCTAGACCTGCAAGAGCTCAACAAGTTTATGAAAAAACTCAAATTCCGCATGGTCTCCTTAGCCTCCATCATCTCTTCCTTGGGTCCAGGAGACTGGTATGCTGCCCTTGACTTGAAAGACGTGTACTTTCATATAGCAATCACACCGTCCCACACAAAATACCTCAGGTGGCTGCGTTCCTCCGCAGGCGGCAGGTATAGGTGTTTCTGCACCTCAACAACTGACTGATCAAGGGCCGCTCCAGGATTCAAGTGGAGGCACAAGTCGACTTCATAAGAATGATGTTTGACGAACTGAGCCTTCTGAATGTGGGGAAATCAACACTGTCCCCGGTTCAGCGGATAGAATTTATAGAGATGGTACTGGACTCAACTCAGGCCAGGACGTACCTATGGGAATCGAGGTTCCAGACCCTGGGCGACATTATTTGGAGTCTCCGGCAGTTTCCCACCACCACAGCAAGGAATTGTCTGAAACTCCTGGGACACATGGCCGCTTGTATCTATGTGGTGCAACATGCAAGGCTCAGATTCCACGACTGGAGCAACTGGCTAGCCTCGGTGTATTGACCAGTTCGGGACAGTTTGACAGGTTGTGACTCTGTGTCATGTGGTCCTCGACTCCCTTCTGTAGTGGCTTGACCCACAGGTGGTGTGTGCAGGGGTCCTCTTCACCAGCCCCCAGCTAATTCTCTCATTGGTTACGGATACATCAGACTTGGGCTGGGGAGCACATCTGGGAGACCTCAGGACACAAGGCCTCTGGTCTCAGGCAGAGCTCGCTCTCCACATCAATGTCAGAGAGCTGAGAGCAGTACTCCTGGCATGCCACCCTTTCCAAGCCCATTTAAGGGGGGAGATGTGTATCAGTGATGACAGACAACACCACGGTGATGTTTTATATCAACAAACATGGGGGGGCATGCTCCTTTCTCCTGTGCCAGGAAGCCCTCATGCTATGGGACTTCTGTGTAGAGCATTCGATACACCTGCAAGCATCGTACCTCCCTGGGGTACAGAACGAGTTAGCGGATTATCTCAGCACGTTGTTACATGGCCACGAGTGGTCCCTGGGCCTGGACATCATGAACTCCATTTTCCAGCAGTGGGGCTTTCCCCGGGTAGACCTCTTTGCCATGCGACATAACAGTTGAGCAGGGGGTTGGACTAGATGATCTCCTGAGGTCTCTTCCAACCCTAATCTTCTATGATTCCTGAATCACAGCCCAGGCTCCATAACAGATGTGTTCCTCCTTCCCTGGAGAGGCCATCTCCTATACGCGTTCCCACCCGTCCCTCTCATTTATGAGGTGCTCTCAAGATATGGAGGGATCAAGCAGTTGTGATATTGAAAGCTCCAGCCTGGCTCCGCCAGCACTGGTACACATTGCTCCTGGACATGTCCGTGGAAGCCCCAGTCACCTTGCTGCTCTTCACGGACTTGATAATTCAGGATCATGGCCATCTCCAGCGCCTGAACCTCGAGTAGTTGAACCTCACAGCGTGGAAGCTCCATGGCTGAACCCAATGGAGCTCTCCTGCTCAGACCCAGTTAGACAAGTCCTCCTTGGCAATAGGAAACCCTCCACCAGAGCTACCTACCTTGCCAAGTAGAAGAAATTTTCAATCTGGTTGGCGCAGCATCATTTGTCCCTGACGATCACCTCTATGCCACTCATACTGGACAACCTTCTCCATCTCAAGCAGCAGGGTCTGTCCATGTCGTCAATACGGGTTCACTTGGCCACCATTTCTGCCTTCCATCCAGGTGCAGAGGGCCGGTCAGTCTTTGCCAACCCTATGGTCAGCCGTTTCCTCAAAGCTCTCCACAGGCTATATCCGCAAGTCCGACAGCTGGTCCTGGCCTGGGACCTCAACCTGGTCCTTTCTATTCTGACAGGGCCGCCCTTTGAACCGCTAACAACGTGCTCCCTGCTCTACCTCCCGTACAAGGTGGCGTTTCTGGTAGCAATAACCTCAGCCAGGAGGGTGTCTGACCTCAAGAGCCTAACATCAGAGCCTCCTTACATGGTGTTCTTTAAGGACAAGGTTCAGCTCCGGCCTCACCCAGCTTTCCTCCCAAAAGTTGTCTAGCAATTTCACGTCAACCAGGACATCTTCCTCCCAGTGTTCTATCCTAAGCCTCAGTCAAATGGCAGGGAGCAGAGGCTTCATTCGTTGGATGTCCGCAGAGCATTAGCCTTTTACATCGAGAGAACAAAGCCATTCTGAAAGTCCATTCAACTATTCCAAAAATCCATTCTGTGGCAGACAGAATAAAGGGTCTTCCAGTCTCCTCTCAACTAATTTAATCGTGGATCACATCCTGCATCCGAGAGTGCTATAACCTGGCATGGGTGCCTGCCCCTCTGCTCACTGCGCACTCCACCAGGGCTCAGGCTTCTTCAGCTACATTCCTGGCGCAGGTTCCCCCCCATGAAATATGCAGAGCGACGACGTGGTCCTCCATACATACTTTCACTGCACATTATGCGATTACCCAGCAGGCCAGAGATGATGCGGCCTTTGGTAGAGCGGTACTCCAATCAGTGGACATCTCCGACCCTGCCTCCTGAACTTAGGCTTGGGAGTCACCTGATTGGAATTGACATGAACAAGCACTCGAAGAAAAAAGTTACTCACCTTCTCATAACTGTTGTTCTTCGAGATGTGTTGTTCATGTCCATTCCAATACCCACCCTCCTACCCTGCTGTCGGAGTAGCTGGCAAGAAGGAACTGAGGGGGGGGTCGGGTCAGCAGGGCCCTATATTGAGCATCATGAAGGCACGACTCCAGGAGGTGCCCAGACTGACCCTATGGATACTGCTAGGGGAAAAGTCTTCCAGCATTCGTGCACGCAGCGCGTGCACACCTGATTTGGAATGGACATGAACAACATATCTCGAAGAACAATAGTTACGAGAAGGTGAGTAACCGATTTTTCTAGGTCTGAGATTTGGGGTCAAGGGTAATGGCTTCAGTGATGTCACTACTGCTTCTCCATGAGTTTGAATTCTCAGTGAGGACTTGGACTCATAATTCCAGAGAGCAAGAAATTCATGCACTGTTGTAAGCAACACATACAGTGTATTCAGGGCTTCCGGATCTTCAGTGTTTGTTTCCATTATTACTCCAATAATCAATGAGTATTTCTTTGGGGATAAATACAGTGTTTTTACTGGAATGGAGTTTGCATGGCTTATCTCTCTTTTTTTTTCTTCTTCCCCTAGAGGGAAGGGAAACTTGAAATAATTACCTTTTTCCCCACAATGATTTCCATCCGGGGTGACACTGAGTAACAGCATCATGATTTGTCACTGTCATTCACTAGCCAAAGCCTTCTGTGGTAAGGCTGATGGTGGCTCAGTGAGTAGCTTGATACTCTCCCATGTAGGAAACCTGGCTTTAGGAACAGAACAGGGCGTTTCACAGATATCTCTGAGAACATAAGCAATATTTTTGGGCAGTGCGGGAGGAGTCCACAAAAACTTTCTCATGGTGCTGACTTCAGTCTATAAAGCACTTTGTGGATTGGGTCTTGGATACTTAAGACTATCTCTTTCCCTTTGTACTTAGTACACCTCTACCCCTATATAACGCTGTCCTCGGGAGCCAAAAAATCTTACCGCTTTATAGGTGAAACTGCGTTATATTGAACTTGCTTTGATCCGCCGGAGCGCGCAGCCCCGCCCCGCTGGAGCACTGCTTTACCGCGTTATATCCGAATTCGTGTTATATCAGGTCGCGTTATATCGGGATAGAGGTGTAGTTGAGAACAATTTGGATATTTCTACTGCCAACCTGTAAGTACAAACATAAGAGGAGTAGAGGGTCCTCAACTTTGGAATTAACTTCCTCTATTGAATCAAAAGAGCCGAAGTTTGTTGACCTACAGGGCAGGGCATAAGCCCCCCCCCCCCCCCCCCCCCCCTTTTGGAACTTTTCCTGAGGTGAAGGGCTTGATTAAGTTCTGAAATGAGTGAGAGTTTAATTAATATTAGTCATACTGTTATGTTGAAGTGGTGCTTCTACTCTGACAAGTGACTGTGTCAAACTTGTACATTTTGACTCCACACTTCTGCTCCTTGTGTGTGTTCAGAACCTTATCTGTTGACAGTTAGTGACAAAATAAATTTGAGAACCCTGCAGAACCAAGAGGGTAAGCTGAATTCTGTTCTTTCTTATGTATCTTATGTATCATCAGCAGAACAATTTGCAAAACTCCAGTCAGTCAAACCTGTGAAAACCCATTAGCAGCACTGGCATTGCACAGGTATCACATAGGGCCTAATTTGAAAACCTTGGGTTTGTGCAGGGTATCACTATGACTTGCAGGGCCTTTATTATTGGTGTTGATGTTGGAGATTGAAAAGAACCTAGCTTAACTCTCAGATGTCAGGCTGAATTTTTAGGGCTGTAAAAAAACTCGTTTACTTGTAAAGTGAGTATATTTGATCTGGAATTAACAAGAGACAATAAATAGAACCCTGGAATGTTATTTTTACATATGAATTCAGAGGCCATGCCTTGTTTCCATTTTATAAATCTAATAATAAATACTGTCACTCTTGTTAGCTGTATCCCAGTGACTGATAGGAGTTGTCCTCTCAGGCACAGAGTGAATGCTGTTACTGTGGCATCTACAGTAGGAAGGATTGATTGGATATAGGGAGAAAGGAGGACAAAACTAGGATCCTTTTAGTTCATGCCTGCGTTATCCACACAGGGCTCTTACAGCACAGCAGCACTTTGATGCACACTTCTGTTCATATGCCTGGAGTCCAAACTGCAAGGCAATGTAGATGAGCCCTTACAACTTTTCTATGTGGAGAATCTGACTAGCATAGCTAAAGTGGAATAACTATTCCACTGTAGTTATGCCAATATAACTTTCTCATGGGGACGCGATAGTTATTCCACTTCAGCTATGCCAGTCAATTTCCCGGTGTAGACAAATCCTACTTCTCCTGAAACAGGATGGCAGGATTTTCTTGTTGCAGGTGTTGGAACACTGCAGAACATTTTAAGTTTACTCCTGCTGCGTTTAAGACTCTAAAGAGGAAGCTAGAGTCTGGGACAAAAAGTTAGAAGACCTCAAATATTTGGGTCTTGTGCCCTATTTGATTTGATTATTAAAGGTCTTTTTTCTGAAGTTTGAAAAATATTTTTAACTGTTTTTCAAGCACTGACACTTGGCACCACATGAATCACTATTATCTGTTCCCACAGAGAGGCGAAAGTGCACTGCAGTAGTAAGAACTTGACTGAGCTCTTTCCTGGCCTGGGGGGCATTGCATCGGTTAAGTGCAATGCTAATGGCAACAAAGTCAGCATCCTCGTCAACAAGGTGAGACAGGACTCCCCACATACCACACTGGGGTCTGAATGTGACACCAAATGCCAGACTAGCTATAATGCAGAGATATTCATATGGAGATATACCTAGCTCATAGAACTGGAAGGGACCCTGAAAGGTCATCAAGTCCAGCCCCCTGCCTTCACTAGCAGGACCAAGTACTGATTTTTGTCCCAGATCTCTAAATGGCCCTCTCAAGGATTGAACTCATAACCCTGGGTATAGCAGGCCAATGTTCAAACCACTGAGCTATCCCTCCCGCCTTAACTTCTCTAATATAAACCCACATTGGCTCTGTCTTCAGGACTCAGAATTTCTCGGGTAAGCATTGATAGAAGCACTAAAAGTTTTTGTAGGTCCAAGGGCTCTAGTGTCCCATCGCTGGCCATTGGAGATATTTGCTATAGAAGTTGCGGATTGGCCATATGCCATTATAGGAAATCTCATCATATCATCCCTTTCATAAATATATCAAACTCATCCTTAAAATGGGTGCCTGCACTACTCCCCTTGGAAGGCTTTTCCAGAACTTCATTCCTCTGATGTTGAGAAACCTTTATCTAATTTCAAGCCTAAACTTATTGATGGCCAGTTTATATCCATTTGTTCTTGTGCCAACATTGGCTCTTAACTTAAATCACTCCCTCTTCTCTCTCTCTCTCTCCCCCTGATATTTATCCCTTTGATATATTTATAGAGAGCAATCTTATCTGTCTTCATCCTTCGTTTTGTTAAGGAGCTTGGTTTGTTTAGCCTAAGTCTCCTTTTGTAAGGTAGGTTCTCTATTGCTCTGATCATCCTAGTAGCCTTGTCTGCACCTGTTCCGGTTAGAATTCATGTTTCTTAAACATGGGAGACCAGAATTGCACACAATATTCCAGATCAAGTCTCATCAGTGCCTTGTATAATGGCAACAAACCTTCCCTATCTCTACTGGAAATATCTCGCCTTATGCATCCTAGCATTGCATTAGCCTTTGTCAAGGCTGCATCACATTGGTGGCTCATAGTCATCCTGTGATCGACCAATACACAAGGTCTTTCTCCTCCTCTGTCACTTCCAACTGATACGTCCCCATCTTATAGCAGTAATTCTTGTTGTTAGTCCCTACATGCATGACATTGCACTTTGCACTATTAAATTTCATCCCATTTCTATTACTCTAGTTTTCAAGGTCATCCAAATCTTCTTGAATGATATTCTGATCCTCCTCCATATAGGCAGTACCTCACAACTTTGTATCATTTGCAAATTTTATTAGCACACTCCCGCTTTTTGTGCCAAGGCCATCAATGAAAATGTTAAAGTGTTTAGCAGTCCCACTTCTTCCATTGTTTTCTTTTTATTTATATATCTAAAGAACTTTTAACTATTGGTTTTAATTTCCTTTGCCAGGTCCAATTCTCTTGGCAATTCTCACTTTTCCCCTACACTTTCTGACCTCCAGGAGATAGCTATCCTTGCTGATCCTTTCCTTCTTCCTTGCCTTGTAGGCTTTCTATTAATAATCTGTTTGAGACACTTGTTCATCCAGTTGGGTCTGCAATTCTTCCCTACAAATGTTTCTCCTTGCTTGGGATGCAGGCTTCAAATAGTTTCTGGAACTTTGACTTAAATCATTCCAAGCCTCCTCCACATTCAGATCCTTGATTTCTTCAGGCCTGTCCACTTCCCTAACTAATTCCCTTAATTTTTTTAAGTTTGCTCTTTTGAAATCAAGGACCCTAGTTGCAGACCTATTTTTGTTTATCCTTCCATTTAGTTTAAATTGAATTAACTTATGATCACTCAAATTAAGGTTGTTCTCTATATCCAGTTCTTCTATGAGGTCATTGCTACTTACCAATACTAAATCTAAAATGGCATCACCTTTTGTTGGTTCAGTGACTATCTGGTGAAGAAATCTGTTTGGTATCACATCCAGGAATATCTGGGTCTTATGTTTATTAGTAGCACTTGTCCTCCAATCTATATCTGGGAAATTAAAGTCTCCCGTAATTGCATAATTCCCAGTAGTTTTTATTTCATTAAAAATATTAGAGGCCTCTCTTCATATCCAAATTGGATCCTGGGGGTTTGTAGCAGCCCCAAGCACTATTCCAGTCTGTTACCGTTTTTCCCATAGTGATTTTGACCTAAACAGATTTCATTTTATCCATTCCATTACTTCTAATTTCTTTACAATCTTCCTCATAATTAATATACAATGCTAATCCACCACCTCTACCTTTATTTTTGTCTTTTCTTAACAGCACATATCCTTCAATATCTGTATTCCAGTCATAACTACTTTCTACCATGTTTCCATTATCCCTATAATATCTGATTTCACTTACTGCACCAGTAGTTCTAGTTCCTCCATTTTGTTACCCAGACCCCTTGCATTGGTTTACAGACATCTTTCTTGTTTCTGCTTGGCTTCACCCAGATCCCTCACCCAATTAGGTACAGTCATTTTACTGTCAGTATTGCCTATTTGACTGTTATTGTCATTGGTATTGTCACTATCTTTCCTTCTGTCATCTATTCTCCTACCCTCTGTTGTTCCTTTCTCCATTGCTGTATTCCCTTTTACTTGATTTTCCTTCCTCTTAATATTAGAATCAGGTGTGGATATTACATGAGAATCTCCCAACTGTCTCAGCCGAATTCCTACTTTAAAGCTCTTTTAATCAGTTGTGTAAACATCCATCCTAGAAGTCTATTTCCCTTCCTGCTTAGGTGGACTCCATCCCATGAGAACAGTCCTCTGTCTGTTAATGCCTCCCAATAGTGGAATGTCCCAAAGCCCTCTTTATAGCACCATTATTTGAGCCATCTGTTGATCATCATAATCTGGTCTTGTCTTCACTCTCCTCCACTAGGGACAAGTAGAATCCCTCTGAAGATCACCTGAGCGTCCATTTCTTTCAGCACCTTCCCAAGCCTGGCATAGTTTTCCTTGTTGTGTCTGAGCAAGATCTAGCAGTATAATTTGTTCCCACATGAAAGACAGTCAATGGATTCTTTCCTGCTCCCATTAGGATCCTCTTCTACCTTAGGACCACATCCCATATCTAAGCTCCTGGCAGACAGCACACCCTTCTGTTCTCCAGATCAGCTCTGGTGACAGGCCTGTCTGTTGTTCTTTGTAGGGAGTCCCCAGTGATGTAGACTTGCCTCTTGTTGTTGGCATGATTGTCCGGCCTTCCCTCTTTTGTTCTTTTTGGCTGCAAGACTTCTTGCAATCTTCTGCGAGTTGTCCTCTATCCTCCTGGGTCTCTGAACTCTGGCTAGCTCCATTGTCTCTTCCCCTCTTCTTGTAGGACTAGTCACTCTTCTCTTCTTTCTTGCTCTCCCATTTTCTGTTACTGCCTGCCTCTCCCCTTCATTTTCCAACTCAGCAAACCTGTTCCTCAGCTCTATTTCTCCTTCACTAGCTGGTCTTGTCCTCTGCCTTATTCTCGTAGTCACATGCTTCCATTGTCCACTTTCTTTATCCAGCAGTCTATCCTCACAGTTCCCTGGTCCAGCATGCATCTGCAATTCATGATGTTTCCTTTCAGCCTCCTCTCTCTTTCTCTCCATCACCTGCTCAAATCTCTTTTGAAACTCAGCTATGGTTTCTAGCTGCAACTCCAAACCTCAGATCTTCTCTTCCATCAGCTCTATCAGGTGGCACTTCATACACACAAAGCACCTTTCCAATACCCTCTCCAGAATAATGTACATCCCCACAACTTCCATATCCAGTCATCTTCACTGTCTTTTCCATTCCTTGGGTCACTACCACTTCTGCCTCTATAGCTGCCATAGCCTTCCCTACTAAGCTACTGTGAAGAAGTAAAAAAGAATCCCAAAAACACACACCCCCAGCTAAATCCCCCATTCAGACTCCTTTGTTTTCAGGTGTTTGTTGGCTCCTGTGCTGTTTACTGGCCTGTGGGCTGCCTTTATAGGCCAGCTGAATTTTACCTTGCTGGTCTCTTCTACTGCCGGCTCTAACTCTTTCTCTTTTCCCCTTCCATAGGCTGATGAGAGTCTTGATTCTAAGATCTGTTTCTATGATATTGAAATGGACACAGTCACACTCTTTGATTTCAAGGCTGGACGAGGGGATGGTGGAGCCGTGCCCTCCTACTCTGGACAAGAACCTGAAAAGTAAGAAAACTTCATTTTGGAAAGTCTGGCTTGTGGCTTTAGGATAGGAATCTAAGGCCTGGACTACACTGGGGGGGGGGGGGTGTCGATGTAAGATACGCAACTTCAGCTACGGGAATACCGTAGCTGAAGTCGACATATCTTATTCCGACTTACCTCCCGTCCTCACGGCGCGGGATCGACGACCGCAGCTCCCCCGTCGACTCCGCTACCGCCGCTCGCTCCGTTGGAGTTCCGGAATCGACGGGGAGCGCGTCCAGGGATCGATATATCACGTCTTAACGAGACTCGATATATCGATTCCAGATAAATCGATCGCTACCCGCCGATACTGCGGGTAGTCTGGATGTACCCTAATTTACCAAAACAAGACATTCCTTGATGCTGGAAGAACTCTGCACAAACTAGCGAGTTGCTCTGCTTTAACTAAATTTATTTTTTTAACTGATTTTACTTAAATCGGGGCAAAAACTGTGTGTAGATAAATCTTGTTGGGGCTTGCTTTCTCTGCCTTTTAGTGGGACATTTTGTTGATAACTACATTTATCCCTGTTATTACATATGTAAATTTGAAATAGTAACAGAATTATGGCTGACTAGTGTCTAGAGACATCACATTTTATTTTCACAGAACGATTGGACCTCTAAATTCTTGCTGCCCAAGTTTACAGTGGTGGGGAGTGTTGTGAAGATTGCATGCTCAGACCTTAAAGAGATATTAGTGACTTGTGCCATACACATTGCGTTCTCAGAATAGTATGCCAAGTATGTGGGGACCCATCCACTTCCCCAAGCAGAGTCTAGAGTGTAGGAAGGGAATGGGAGGGCATCCTGGAGATCCTAACAAAGGAAAAGCATAACATCCAGATCCTCATCAAAATGTTTTCATTTCAGGGAAAAACTTGAATGAAATGCATGCATTTACATCTGTTTAAATTTAATGTTTTGGTTTTCAAACTACACCATCTAGCAATAAGTAATAGGTTAGAAATTTTGGTCAGAAGGCAGTGGCATGCAGTGAACCGAGAGTGAGGCTCAGAATATGGTGGAATGATATAGGTCCAGATTTCTATTTAGCCCTTCAGAAATGTACGTTGTGGTTCCTCGCTTGTGCCAAGCCACTTTTGAAATACAGGTTTCTGTCTTCAGCAATCGTTCCAGTAGGTATTACAGACAAGCATGCAATTATTGACATCAGCTCTGAAAAATGAGAGGTTCCTGGGAGTGCCCAGCTTATTCGTGAATGCACAGAAGGCAGAATTTGAGTCCCTTAGGTTTTAGTTAGTCATCCAGATAAATACAGCAACAGGGCAAATTTGAGGATGGTGGAAGCTTTAAACTGTAGCATTCTGTTCAGCCTGGCACAGGTGACTGTAAAACTGGAGGATTTGTGTCAGCTGGTATGCAAGTAGAGAAAACACATTGGCATCATCTGACATTTATGCTTTTGGTGTGTAGCATCCTGAAATGAGAGTGAGAGCATCAAACAATTAAAAAAGCAATAATAATAATTAATAAATAACCCACTCTGCTTCCCCCTTCCCCTCCTCCTGAAGGCAATAAAATCTCTTCCAGTGTCACTGTTGCAGATTTTTCAGATGCAGCCCAGTGTGGCAGGAGCCATTCAGATTTCAACCTTTTGCCAGGATTCTTTTGCAAGATGTAAGAATGATTAGTGCACTAAAAACTTAGCAACCCTCCACCCCCCAAATTCAAATGTTTCAAATGGGAAAATCTGATACATTGTGGCAGTAAAATCTAAAAACTCCCAATTTTTCACATAAACCATAATCTTGTTTTGTTTTTGAGCCTAGGGATTAATTAGGGTTACCATATTGCAGTCCTGGAAAAAGAGGACACTCCAAGGGGCCCTGGCCCCGCCCCAACTCCGCCCCTTCCCTGCCCCAACTCCGCCCCTTCCCCTGAACGCTCCGCCCCCTACTCTTCCCCCTCCCCTGCTTCCCGCGAATCAAATGTTCAGAGAACGCAGTGGTCTCTAGTAGTCAAAGACCCTTCTTCCCCGTCCCCTCCAGTCTATGTCTATCCTATTGCTGTCTAACCCGCCCCAGCTCCTCATCTGATTTCAACTGCCCCCCACTACCGCTCTGGATTCCTTGTCCCAGTTTCCTGGTCCTGTCTCACTCTCCTCTCTCCCCGCCCCCATCCCTCAGATGGGATGTTCGTTCCAGATTGGCAAAATTATAAGGCTTCCCAACATTTCAACACTTCCCATTCTAAATTTTCGGTTGCTTAACTATAGGCTAGTTCTGCCTACAACAAAGCATATTCAGAACCTCTGATTAAAGGGATTATAAGTGTAGCAACCTCCATCATAACTAGTCACCAAAGATTGAACCCGAGCCATCCAGACTTAAAAGCATGAGCTTCTACTACTTGAGTTCAAGCTATAACTCCCTTAGCTGGCAGCTATACAGTTATCCTCTAAAAATCCACCACAGGAGGGCACAAAACACATGTTGGACAGTGAATTACAAAAGTGCCAAATATTATTATTAGACCTGCAATACTTTTCACAATGAACATCAGCGGGGGATAAACTGGGAGTTTAAGAATATTTGGAAAACAATTTTAGAATAACATTCAGTGCTGATTTTATTTCAGCCCACATCTTAATAGTTTTGAATTCAAGATCACAATTTTCAGCTCAGTTGGTCTGAACATGCAGAGCTTTAAAATTGCTATACTCTAAACTGTATATTAACTACAATTTTATAAACCTGCATGTCAGAGAACTGTGTGCCACTACTACTAGACAGTGGCACAAGGCAATTCAGTGTGAATCACAAAAATGTAGGACTGGAAGGGACATCAACAGGTCATCTAGTCAAACCCCTGCACTGAGGCAGGACTGAGTAATAACAACTAGACCATCCTTGACAGGTGTTTGTCTAACCTCTTAAAAAACTCCAATGACTGCTATTCCATAACCTCTCTAGGTAATTTGTCCAGTGCTTAACTACCTTTACAGTTAGGAAGTTTTTCCTAATGTCTAACCTAACTCTCCCTTGCTACAATTTAAGCCCATTGCTTCTTTTTCATGCATGTCCTGAGTGGGACGGGGGTGGGTCCAGGCAGTGGGATTGGGGGGAGGGAGGTCGAGGGAGTCGGTGGGTGTGTGGGGATGGACCGGGGGAAGCAGGGTGGAGGAACTGAGGGGGACTGGGGGAGGCTGAGGGGGATGGGACAGGACTGGGATGGGGGGAGTAGGGTAGGGGCTGAGGGGAGCATGAATGGGACAGGGTAGAGAGAGCTGTGTAGAGTGGGGTGGGGCGGGGGAGACAATGGGGCTGCGCTGGGGAGGGTTGGGGAGAGGGACAGGGTCTGGAGGGGATGAGACAGAGGGGAGCAGTACTGGAATGGTGGGAAGTTGAGGGGGTGGGACAGCAGGGGGAGCGATGGGGGTGGGATGACGGGAGAGGCTGAAGAAGAGATTTGGGGTAGGGCAAGGCTGAGGGCAGTGGGTTGGGGGGAGCAGGGGGACTGTGGGGGAGGCTGTTGGAACGGGGGCAGGGACTGAGGGCAGTGGGTTCGGGGTGGGAGGTACAGGGGGGCCTGTGGGGGAGGCTGAGGGAACAGGGTCAGGGTGGGGCCTGAGGGCAGTGGGTCTGAGGGGAGCCCCCACCAGAGGGACCTGCCAGGGGGCCAGGTGAGCCCAGCAGCGCTTACCTGGAGCGGCTCCCAGGAAGCATCCAGCAGGCAGGTCCCTCCCAGTCCCTCTGGCCCCTTCCTAGGGTTGGGTCAGGTGGAGGGGAGGGGGGAGCTCTCTGCCCGGCGACCGCTGCCTGCTGCCGGAGTCTACAGGCCCCGCCCCGCTGCAGCACGCAGGGGAGTGAGACCTCCCTGCCTCTCTGTGTGCCGGGGCAGGGGGAGGGCTGCGCTCTGCAGGCTCCTGCCGGCCAGGCGGGGGGCCCCGTGGGCTGGCGCCGCCGTGCCGGGAGCTCTCAGCTGCGCGCTGCCCCAGGGCCCAGGGAGGAAAGGTGAGTGGCGCCGGCGGCGCCGGCTTGCTGCGGTTCCCCCAGCGCGGCTGCCCTGTCCTCGCTTTTGGGTCTTTAAATAGCCGTCCGGGGGGAAATCCTGGACATTTTTAGCTTTTTACAAATTCCCCCCGGACGGCTATTTAAAGACCCAAAAGCCGGACATGTCCGGGGAAACCCGGACATATGGTAACCCTAGATTAATTGTCATGAGTTAGATTGTGGAGAGAGGTGTTAAGGTGTCTTTCTGCTTTGTTTTAAATCCTTCCCTTCCCCCTCTCATTCTGGGGGCACTGGTAAAGGAGAAAAATAATTACTGCTGAGGCCTCTGTTTTCTCTCTCCCTTTACACTGATACTTAGCATTTAAGGTCATGCTTTGTTTTCAAAGCACTATGCAAACATTAATTAACCCTCACAGGTATTGTGAATCTACCTAGGATTTTATATGGCCCTGATCTTGGTGCTATGTAAATGCCTGAGGTATGCAAGTAAGTGTTAGCTCCCATTTTGCAGATGGTGGAAGTGAAGCATAGAAAGTGATTGACTTTCCCAAGGCTGCACAAAACGTCATTGGCAAAGCCATGATAAAAATGCGGGAGTTCCTGGCTTACTGCTCTGTGCTCAGTCCACTAGACCACAACACCTCGCTGTTTTTTTTAAAATGCTGAGTTTAGTACTTGTGAAAAGTGCTAATTTTGACACACCTAGAGAAGTCTCCTATTTGCAGCCTGAGTACTGAGTAAGCAGCTGCAGCAGTGCTGGCTCCCTCATTGTGTCTCAACTTCGACATAAAGGAACCACCTCTCTGGATCAGAGGGCAGATCTGACTTCATGGCATGTTCATTCCTTGATCTCTTGGCTCAGATCCCCAATGATGGTACATATTTTGTTTAGTTTTGTGCAAGAGATATGGTCTCTTTTCCATCAAGAACAGCAACTCATTTTGCATAGGCCACCAAACAGCCATCAGATGAGACCTCTTGATTGCTACTGAGCTGGATTTGAACCCGTGACTTAGATGGGTAAGACACTACATGTATGTCTATACTGCAGCTGAGAAGTGTAATTTTCAGTTTGCATAGACATACCTGCATTACCTCTTACTGAGGTAACATGCTAAAAATAGCAGTGAGGCCATGGCAGCTCATGCAAATCACCTGAATAAGTACCTAGGGCCTCTGATGGGTTTGTACTCAGGTGGCTAGCCTGAGCCACTGCCCATGCCACCACAGCCACACTGCTATTTTTAGCATGCTAGCTCTGAATGAGCTGGTGCATGCATGTCTATCTGAGTGAAGAATTACACCTCCCAGCAGCAGTGTAGATGTATCCTTAGTGTTTGCTGATTGGCTAAATGTTTATCTGCATTTGTGGTATCATTAGCTTTTATACACGGAAATGTTTAATGTTCCTGGTATTTAAAAAAAAAAAAAAAAAAAACAGGACAAACTAAAAGTGGTGCAGTGTCAGATAGATAATGTGCTAATGAAATGCTGTTTAGGAGGCATTGAAAATTGTGATTTGTACAGTTGATGTTGAAATGCAGTAGGTTTTATATTTGATGAGTAAGTGCAGATAAAGGAGGCTGTTTAACTCCTGTACTTCTCGCAGGATTATTCAATAGAATCATAGAATATTAGGGTTGGAAGAGACCTCAGGCGGTCATCTAGTCCAATCCCCTGCTCAAAGCAGGAATAAATCATCCCAGCCAAGGCTTTGTCAAGCCGGGCCTTAAAAACCTCTAAGGATGGAGATTCCTCCACCTCCCGAGGTAACCCATTCCAGTGCTTCACCACCCTCCTAGTGAAACAGTGTTTCCTAATATCCAACCTAGGCCTCCCCCACTGCAACTTGAGACCATTGCTTCTTGTTCTGTCATTTGCCACCACTGAGAAGAGCCTAGCTCCATCCTCTTTGGAACTCCCCTTCAGGTAGTTGAAGGCTGCTATCAAATTTCCCCCTCACTCTTCTGCAGACTAAATAACCCCAGTTCCCTCAGCCTCTCCTCGTAAGTCATGTGCCCCAGCTCCCTAATCGTTTTCGTTGCCCTCCGCTGGACTCTCTCCAATTTGTCCACATCCCTTCTGTAGTGGGGGGGCCCAAAACTGGACGCAATACTCCAGGTGTGGCCTCACCAGTGCCGAATAGAGGGGAATAATCACTTCCCTCGATCTGCTGGCAATGCTCCTACTAAATACAGCCCAATATGCTGTTGGCCTTCTTGGCAACAAGGGCACACTGCTGACTCATATATCCAGCTTCTCATCCACTATAATCTCCAGGTCCTTTTCTGCAGAACTGCTGCTTAGCCAGTTAGTCCCCAGCCTGTAGCAGTGCATGGGATTCTTCCTTCCTAAGTGCAGGACTCTGCACTTATTCATAGATTCATAGATTCTAGGACTGGAAGGGACCTCGAGAGGTCATCGAGTCCAGTCCCCTGCCCGCATGGCAGGACCAAATACTGTCTAGACCATCCCTGATAGACATTTATCTAACCTACTCTTAAATATCTCCAGAGATGGAGATTCCACAACCTCCCTAGGCAATTTATTCCAGTGTTTAACCACCCTGACAGTTAGGAACTTTTTCCTAATGTCCAACCTAGACCTCCCTTGCTGCAGTTTAAGCCCATTGCTTCTTGTTCTATCCTCAGAGGCTAAGGTGAACAAGTTTTCTCCCTCCTCCTTATGACACCCTTTTAGATACCTGAAAACTGCTATCATGTCCCCTCTCAGTCTTCTCTTTTCCAAACTAAACAAACCCAATTCTTTCAGCCTTCCTTCATAGGTCATGTTCTCAAGACCTTTAATCATTCTTGTTGCTCTTCTCTGGACCCTTACCAATTTCTCCACATCTTTCTTGAAATGCGGTGCCCAGAACTGGACGCAATACTCCAGCTGAGGCCTAACCAGAGCAGAGTAGAGCGGAAGAATGACTTCTCGTGTCTTGCTCACAACACACCTGTTAATACATCCCAGAATCACGTTTGCTTTTTTTGCAACAGCATCACACTGTTGACTCATATTTAGCTTGTGGTCCACTATAACCCCTAGATCCCTTTCTGCCGTACTCCTTCCTAGACAGTCTCTTCCCATTCTGTATGTGTGAAACTGATTTTTTCTTTCTAAGTGGAGCACTTTGCATTTGTCTTTGTTAAACTTCATCCTGTTTAACTCAGACCATTTCTCCAATTTGTCCAGATCATTTTGAATTATGACCCTGTCCTCCAAAGCAGTTGCAATCCCTCCCAGTTTGGTATCATCCGCAAACTTAATAATCGTACTTTCTATACCAATATCTAAGTCGTTAATGAAGATATTGAACAGAGCCGGTCCCAAAACAGACCCCTGCGGAACCCCACTCGTTATGCCTTTCCAGCAGGATTGGGAACCATTAACAACAACTCTCTGAGTACAGTTACCCAGCCAGTTATGCACCCACCTTATAGTAGCCCCATCTAAATTGTATTTGCCTAGTTTGTCGATAAGAATATCATGCGAGACCGTATCAAATGCCTTACTAAAGTCTAGGTATACCACATCCACAGCTTCTCCCTTATCCACAAGACTCGTTATCCTATCGAAGAAAGCTATCAGATTGGTTTGACATGATTTGTTCTTTACAAATCCATGCTGGCTGTTCCCTATCACCTTACCACCTTCCAAGTGTTTGCAGATGATTTCCTTAATTACTTGCTCCATTATCTTCCCTGGCACAGAAGTTAAACTAACTGGTCTGTAGTTTCCTGGGTTGTTTTTATTTCCCTTTTTATAGATGGGCACTATATTTGCCCTTTTCCAGTCTTCTGGAATCTCCCCCGTCTCCCATGATTTTCCAAAGATAATAGCTAGAGGCTCAGATACCTCCTCTATTAGCTCCTTGAGTATTCTAGGATGCATTTCATCAGGCCCTGGTGACTTGTCGGCATCTAACTTTTCTAAGTGATTTTTAACTTGTTCTTTTTTTATTTTATCTGCTAAACCTACCCCCTTCCCATTAGCATTCACTATGTTAGGCATTCCTTCAGACTTCTCGGTGAAGACCGAAACAAAGAAGTCATTTAGCATCTCTGCCATTTCCAAGTTTCCTGTTACTGTTTCTCCCTCTTCACTAAGCAGTGGGCCTACCCTGTCTTTGGTCTTCCTCTTGCTTCTAATGTATTGATAAAAAGTCTTCTTGTTTCCCTTTATTCCTGTAGCTAGTTTGAGCTCATTTTGTGCCTTTGCCTTTCTAATCTTGCCCCTGCATTCCTGTGTTGTTTGCCTATATTCATCCTTTGTAATCTGTCCTAGTTTCCATTTTTTATATGACTCCTTTTTATTTTTTAGATCATGCAAGATCTTGTGGTTAAGCCAAGGTGGTCTTTTGCCACATTTTCTATCTTTCCTAACCAGCGGAATAGCTTGCTTTTGGGCCCTTAATAGTGTCCCTTTGAAAAACTGCCAACTCTCCTCAGTTGTTTTTCCCCTCAGTCTTGATTCCCATGGGACCTTACCTATCAGCTCTCTGAGCTTACCAAAATCTGCCTTCCTGAAATCCATTGTCTGTATTTTGCTGTTCTCCCTTCTACCCTTCCTTAGAATTGCAAACTCTATGATTTCATGATCACTTTCACCCAAGCTGCCTTC
The DNA here is from genome assembly GCF_002925995.2 of Terrapene triunguis. Classification (NCBI taxonomy): domain Eukaryota; kingdom Metazoa; phylum Chordata; order Testudines; family Emydidae; genus Terrapene; species Terrapene triunguis. The sequence goes on along the minus strand of NW_020664418.1, from coordinate 3,308,590 downwards.
TACTTTCAAATTCTCAACGAGTTCCTCCCTATTTGTTAAAATCAAGTCTAGAACAGCTTCACCCCTAGTAGCTTTTTCAACCTTCTGAAATAAAAAGTTGTCTGCAATGCAGTCCAAGAATTTGTTGGATAGTCTGTGCCCCGCTGTGTTATTTTCCCAACATATATCCGGATAGTTGAAGTCCCCCATCACTACCAAATCTTGGGCTTTGGATGATTTTGTTAGTTGTTTAAAAAAAGCCTCATCCACCTCTTCCACCTGGTTAGGTGGCCTGTAGTAGATTCCTAGCATGACATCACCCTTGTTTTTTACCTCTTTTAGCCTAACCCAGAGACTCTCAACACGTCCATCTCCTATGTCCATCTCTACCTCAGTCCAAGTGTGTACATTTTTAATATATAAGGCAACACCTCCTCCCTTTTCCCCCTGTCTATCCTTCCTGAGCAAGCTGTATCCATCCACACCAACATTCCAATCATGTGTATTATCCCACCAAGTTTCAGTGATGCCAACAATGTCATAGTTGTATTTATTTATTAGCACTTCCAGTTCTTCCTGCTTATTACCCATACTTCTCGCATTTGTATATAGGCATCTAAGATACTGGTTTGATCTTTCCTCCCAGTTTTGTCCTGACCCTCCTTTCTCTCTGCCAATATAGCCCACACTCCCTCTCGTTTCCAACCCATCTCCCAGGTCTCCATGTTCCCCACTTACCTGCGGGCTTTGCTCACCTGTCCCCGTCGAACCTAGTTTAAAGCCCTCCTCACTAGGTTAGCCAGTCTGTGTCCAAATAGGGTCTTTCCCCTCCTCGAAAGGTGAACGCCATCTCTGCCTAGCAGTCCTTCCTCAAATAGCATCCCATGGTGTAGGAAGCCAAAGCCCTCCTGGCGACACCATCTTCGCAGCCAGGCATTCACCTCTATGATGCATCTGTCTCTGCCTGGGCCCCTACCTTTGACAGGAAGAATCGAAGAGAATACCACCTGCGCTCCAAACTCCTTCACCCGTACTCCCAGAGCCCTGTAGTCACTCTTGATCCGCTCAGTGTCACACTGCGCAGTATCATTTGTGCCTACATGGATGAGTAGCATGGGGTAGTAGTCAGAGGGCTGGATAATCCTCGACAATGCCTCCGTAACGTCTCGGATACGGGCTCCCGGCAGGCAGCATACCTCCTGAGATGAAATGTCAGGGCGACAGATGGGCGCCTCCGTCCCCCTCAGCAGAGAGTCTCCGACCACCACTACCCTACATTTCCTATTCGCAGTGGTGGCAGCAGACCTCCCAGCCTTAGGGGTACGAGGCTTCTCCTCCTTTACTGTAGGGGGCGATGCCTTCTTTCCTGTATCAGGAAGAGCATAACGGTTACCTATTACCACAGCGGGAGGGTTCGGAGCAGGGGTGGAGCACTGCCTGCTGCCAGAAGTAACCAGCTGCCAGTGTCCACCCTGAGCCATCCCCTCCTCCACCAGTGGTGTGTCAGCAGTCCTGTGTACTGGGACAGCTACCTCAGCTGTCTCCACATGGACACTGTCCAGGAATTGCTCGTGGATTCGGATGCTTCTCAACCTAGCCACCTCCTCCTGTAGCTCTCCCACCTGCTGCCTGAGAGATTCCACCAGCAGGCACCTTTCACATTGGATGGTCCCCCCAGCCTGGATATCAGTAAGTGGAAATTGCAAGTTACAGTCTCTGCAAAACCACACCAGGATCTGGGTAGAAGCATCCATGCTCAGGCGCTCTGTCTGGCTACAGGCGCAGGTGGAGGAGACAGAAGCAGTGCTGGCACAGGTGTTGCGGGTCTTCCTAACCATCGTAAGCCTCCCTCTGTCAAACTCCCGTCTGCAGCCCCCTGTCCGCTGAAAGGGTTGTTTAAGCAAGAAGTTTAAAGTTTTAAGGGGAATAACGGGAAAACAGATAGAACCGGCAAGGGACCCTCACCCCTTCCCACTCCCCTTCCCAACTCCCTTGCGAAACTCCCTGTTAGCAGCCCCTGGTCGCAAAAGCTCCCTGGTCGCTTGTGCGCTGCTTTATAAAGCCCTGGCCTGTATGAATGCCCCGCCCACTGATTAAGGCTCAGCCAATTACCAGAGGCTTCTAGGTTTCAAACCTTCCTTTGAAGCTCACAGCTTCCAACTGCCAGCCACAGCACACGGTCCTTCAAACAAACAAACAAACAGACTGACAAACACAAGCTCAGCACACAGCAAGTAACCCCCAAACACAACAAACACACACTACAGACAGTCACTTACCCCAAAAGGGTGCTATATTGCTCCTCCTTCACCTGGAGAACTCCCTTTTGAAACTCCCTGTTAACAGCCCCTGTTCGCAAAAGCTCCCTGGTCGCTTGTGCACTGCTTTATAAAGCTCTTGTCCTTGTTGAACCTCATCAGATTTCTTATGGCCCAATCCTCCAATTTGTCTAGGTCACTCTTGACCCTATCCCTACCCTCCAGCTTATCTACCTCTCCCCCCAGCTTAGTGTCATCTGTGAACTTGCTGAGGGTGCAGTTCATCCCATCATCCAGATCATTAATAAAGATGTTGAACAAGACCGACCCCTGAGGCACTCCGCTTGATACCAGCTGCCAGCTAGACATCGAGCCGTTGATCACTACCCATTGAGCCCAACAATCTAGCCAGCTTTCTAGCCACCTTATAGTCCATTCATCCAATCCATACTTATTGTGACAAAGTTCCTCCCCTGCCTTGGTGGGTCCTGTGCTTCTTGGTGGATTTGCTCTCCTCAGAGATTCACAGCAGCCTCCAGTTTGGCCACTTTTGCTAGTGGCTCAAACGTGCCGTTCACTCAGCTAACCTCATCACTGGCCAGCATGGGGAAAGGGAGGAGAACAACCCCGCAGTCTCTGCTGCCCACCTAGTGGGTCGGGAGATAGGCCAGGGACCTTCCCCTCTGGTGGGACCCACAGTCCAGGTCACCTCCTCTTGTCTCGAAGTGGAAGTTGAGGGGGATGGGGGGAACCCGGGCCCACCCTCTGCTCTGGGTTCCAGCCCAGGGCCCTGTGGATTGCAACTGTCTACAGTGTCTCTTGTAACAGCTGTGTGACAGCTACAATTCCCTGGGCTACTTCCCCATGGCCTCCTCCCAACACCTTCTTTATCCTCACCACAGGACCTTCCTCCTGATGTCTGATAACGCTTGTACTTCTCAGTCCTCCAGCAGTACGCCTACTCACTCTCAGCTTCTTGTGCCTCTTACTCCCAGCTCCTCACACGCGCCCCTCACTGACTGAAATGAGGTCCTATTTAAACCGGGTGCCCTGATTAGCCTGCCTGTCTTAATTGATTCTAGCAGCTTCTTAATTGGCTTCAGGTGTCCTAAGTAGCCTGTCTGCCTTAATTTGTTCCAGCAAGTTCCTGATTGTTCTGGAACTGCCCCTGTTACTTTACCCAGGGAAAAGGGACCTGCTTAACCTGGGGCTAATATATCTGCCTTCTATCACTCTTCTGTAGCCATCTGGCCCGACCCTGTCACATTATTTAACTTGCTGGCAAGAATATTGTGGGAGACCATATCAAAAACTTTGCTAAAGTCAAGATATATCACATCCACCGCTTTCTCCATATCCACAGAGCCAGTTATCTCGTCATAAAAAGCGATCAAGTTGGTCAGGCTTGACTTGCCCTTGGTGAATCTATGTTGACTGTTCCTGATCACCTTCCTCTTCTCCAAGTGCTTCAACATGGAGTAACCAGTCCGTTGTCTAATTCTGTCTCCAGCCTGCCCTGGTTTAGTGGGTGCTTTTCACCACCTCACTCCCCAGTCCTGTTGGCCTTGTGCTTCCTTGTCTTCTGGCTAGCTTAATCCACCTGACCTGCGTGTGCACAAGGAGCAAGTAGAAAGAAAGTTAGACTGATGAAATATGACCATAAGTCTCTGTGTTAATTGCATATTTCAGTCTGTATCTCAAAATGTTATTTGTGTGCTTGACTTCTAAGATGGTGATGTTTAAATTGAGAGTGTGATTCCCAATGCAGGGAGACATACTCGTGCTAGCTGTGATGGAGCTAATGGGGTAAAAATAGAGTGTGGCCATGGCAGCGCAGCCAGCCGATGGAGCTAGCAATCCCAAGCAGTGCCACTGAGAGCGGGTTTGGGCCCCGGTGAAAAACATTTTTCGAGCCCCCCAGCAAGGGCGGACCGGCTAAACAGGGCCGACGAGAGGCGCGGGGGAAGCCGGGCCCCGGGCCCCCTTCCGGACCGCAGGACCCCGGTAATTTGTACCGGCTTCCACCCCGCTCGTCGGCCCTGACCGAGTACATGCCTATGGCTTTGGACAGGTACATGCTCTGGGAGGCCAGCCCCTTCTGTTGGTCACACTGCCGTGACTACAGTCTGTTTTTAGTGTTGCTAGATCAATTAGAAGCCCTAAGGCCTTGTCTGCACACACAAATAGTTAAAGTGGTACAACCCCCCCACCCCTACCATCTCTTGGAGAGGTGAATTAAAAGACCCTTCCGTTGATGGAGGAAGCATCTACACTACAGTGGCACAGCTGCACCAATGTAGCTATGCCACTATAGTGGCTGTAGTGTGGACATACTCTTAGACACCTTTATACCCGTATTACTGTGTCCACACTTGGGTTGGACCAGATAACTATTTCAGTTAAAAAACAAACAAACACACAATTAGCCCAAAAAGTCACATTGGCACAAAAACTGTGTGTGGAGCAGGTCTCAGGCACCAGGAGGCTTCACATCTGAGGCCTGAAACAAAGCAGCAAACACAGGTGTCAGACCTGCAGGGTGTTCAGTGATTGGTATAATCTGGGTGATGTACTCAGGTCTGACCTAAGAATGGAAGAACTGTGAGATTCCAGCCCAGGGCAGGTAAGGCAAAAGGCTGACCACTGAGTTGGGTGCGCTCAGGATATGTGTACACTGCAAGTGAAGATGTTGTTCTAATGCAGATAGGTCTACCCATGCCAGCTTTAATCTAGTTAGCCTGAATAGTAATAGTAGTAAAGACATGGTGGTATGGGCTAGGAGCCTGAGTGCTACTGGGGGCCCTGGGCACATACTTGGGTTCTGTGTCTGCACTACAGCCTGTGCAGCCATATCTTTACTCTATTGTTACCCATGCTAGTCCAATTACACCTTCATTTGCTGTGTAGACATTGTGACGGTGTACTCCATAAGTCTTCATGGGAAAATGCTTATGAATATATATATGATATAACTGGAATATGTTTTATGCTACATATGCCATGTAATATATCTATGTAAAGGTTATGATCTACTGAATACATTCCTCTTATTTGTATGCATGTATCATTTTTGTACTTGAAGTTAGGAATATTGGCTGTATACTTGCTTGATTTCTATTGAGAATGGAATGTGCAAATTAAATGCCCAGTCAAGAACCACTTAAGCCAACAATGAACTCGAAGATGCCAGTCCACATCGGAGCTTTCCCAGGAATGTGGCGTGGCTGGTAAGAAACTCAGTCATGCATGGACATGTGACTGGCCCATGTGACTCCAAAACTCCATCTTGGAGCTGGACTTTGCATAGGAGAGAGGAGGGGGTCTCCCCGCACAAGAGAAAGTCTATTTGAGCCTGTGGGAGACCCCTCCATTTGGTCTTCAGCTGGCTAAAGAGACATCCTGGGTCTGTGTTGGAGCAGACTGGTGTTTCTGGCTCAACAAGACAGAGAGCTGGAGTCCCAAGCTGGCAGGGAAAGCAGGGGCAGAAGTAGTCTTGGCACATCAGTTGGCAGTTCCCAAGGGGGTTTCTGTGATCCAACCCGTCACAGACATACTCTCAGAGAAAGCAGAGGCAGACGGACAGGCAGCTAGCCTCGTAATTGTGACAGACACTGAGGTTAGTCACTGCAGTTGGAGTCCTTGGTTCCTTTCCTGAACACAGCTCCCTCTGTGCTGACTTTGTTTGCAAAAGTTAATCATCATTACCTATCTCCAAGAAGAGGAGATACCAGAGGGAAGATGAGAAGGCAGTCAAACCAAGTCTCTTCCCTTCACTATTAGATCTTACTCCTCGGGGAACATTATGCCAAAAAATTCAAATTCTGCACCAAAAAATGCAAAATTCTGCATATTTTATTTATCAAAATAATCCAATATAATCATACCAGTTTCACTTATTTTGGTAATTTATTTAAACTACCGTACAGAAAAAAAATCACAATAACTGTTCAGCATTTCCTAAACACGAAAGTTAAGTTAAAAATACTTGGTAACTAAGATCCTGCATTCCAGTTATAATCCTAGATTTTCGTTTAAATTACAGTACTTTTATTTTGGTGTTTGGTGTTCTGTAAAGTAGAATGTCACTTTAAATTGCTCAGATTTTCACACAAGAAAGTCATTTAGTTTTGCTAATCATTGTCCTGCATTTTTTTAAATGGATAAGTAAAATAGATCCTGAGCTGTAATCTAACCCCATTGTACCTCTCTGGCACAGGAAAAAAGCTAGAAAGCACATAGACCTTCCTAGCTGAGGATTCCATTACTCTCATTTACAATAAGGCTTCTTTACACCACTCTGCCAAGGTAAAGGAGCCTTAATTGACTAAGAATGGGAACAATTAACTAACAATGGAAACATTAGCAGCCTGCCTGTTTAGTTGTTACATTTCTGCTCTGCCTCAGGGACAGATCCTGCTTCACATAGCCCTACATCTCCAAGCCCAGGATGCAGCAACAGTGAAGAGAGCGAGAGAGTGAGTCTCTCTCACTCATTCGCAGGCAGGCAGGTGCCCAACCCGACCCCCTTAACATCTCTCCATGGATGCACACATGCATGCCTAGCCTCTCTCCTCCCCCCTGCGGTGATCTTCTCTCTGCTGCTGGCTGCTCCAAGCAGATGCACCCGGGCTGCCACGAAAGGGGCGTGTGTTCCCCACAGATTTCTTTTGCTCCCCCATTTTTCTGCGGGGGAGCCAAAAAATCTGCAGAAGCCAGCAGGAAGAGGACTCTGAAGCCTCATCGGTGTCACTCACCCTCTTCGGACGAAGAGGAAGAGGCATCGGGCCCTTCAAGCCAGTTGCTCTCAGCCAAGCACGGAGGAGCTCCTCCGGTATTGCCAACTGGTGCTTGGCCCCAGGGCTAGTGGCCTCTCCCATGGTAGTTCTGGAACCCTTGGGGGTTTCTGTGGGCACCTGGGACTCTCATCCAGTGCTCTGTGTCAGGCGCGTCAGACAGGTGACCGTCTCCGATCCTCCCCTGGTGTCGGACACGGGGTCGGAGCACAGTGCCCAGGAGCCTTCTACCGGGGTGGAGACTAACCCAGAGGTGGAAGTGGCACCCACTCTTCCCCCAGCCCCTGCCTCATCATCATCATTGTCTGATGAGGCAGTGGCGGGACCATCCCAGTCAGTGCTTCAGGACAATGCTAAGGCACATCAGGAGCTGCTAAAGAGGGTGGCAGCAAGCCTGGGCTTACAGGTGGAGGAGTTAGCAGAACCCTCAGATGGTCTGTTTGACATCCTGGCCGCGGTAGCCCTGTCCAAGGTGTCCCTGCCACATGATCAGAATATTTGTATATTCACGCTGCTCCAAATTCCTTCGTGGTATCTGTGGTCAACAAGAGAGAGAGACAGGTGCAACCTGGCTCGACTCCCAAAAATAAAGATGGCAAGAGGCTTCACTTGTTTGGGAGGAAGGTTTATTCATGTGCCAGCCTCCAGCTCAGAGTGGTTAAACACCAGGCCCTCCTTGGCAGATATGATTTTAATGTTTTTTAAATTGTCAAGTTTGCAGACGCACTGCCCAAGGACTCCAGTTCCTGGCTATCCTCGAGGAGGCAAAAATGGTGGCAAGAGCCTCTCTCTGGCGTTCCTGGGTTCGTTGGGTGGTGAAGAGGTTTACTTTAGCCACAGCTCCCAGAGTCTCAAGTCTCCCCCTGGGTCTCAACACGTACTGTAGGTAGGACATTCTGAGTTCTCGGAGTTTGTCCTTCCCACATCTCCCGGACTAGGTTGAGGATTCCCTGAGGCCGTCTCCCATATAGGAGCTCGAATGGGGAGAAGCCTATAGAGGATTGTGGGACTTTCCAACTGGCAAACAGGAGGGGCGGGGGATCAGCTGATCCCAATGGTGGAAGTCTTCTGGCATAAACCTTTTCAGCATCTGCTTCAGGGTTCGGTTGAAGCGTTCAACCAGGCCATCCATTTGCGGGTGATAAATGGAGGTACAGAGGCTCTTTATTCTCAAAAGCTCACAGACCTGTTTCATCAAGCGGGATGTGAAATTGGTGCCTTGGTCAGTGAGAATATCCTTGGGAACTCCTACTTGAGCAAAGGCTTTCAAAAGTTCCGTGCAATAGTCTTTGCATTGGTGTTATGGAGTGGGATCGCCTCTGGATAGCAAGTCGCATAATCAGCTATCACCAATAGGTGTTTGTATCTGGTGGTACTCTTTTCCAGGGGGCCGACAAGGTCTATCCCAATTCATTCAAAGGGGACATTGATGACAGGGAGAGGGACGAGGGGGGCTTTCATCCCCCTTTTGACCTGACTTGGTGGCATTCCAGGTAGGAGTCACAGAAGTTTTTAACTTCTTGATGTATGCCAGGCCAGAAGATGCAGTCTAAGATCCGAGCGAGAGTTTTCTCCTGTCCAGGGTGGCCTGTGGAGCGGATGGCATGGGCCAATCGCATGACTTCTCGCCGATGCGGCCGAGGGACAAGGAATTATGAACGGATTTCCCCCATCTGATGGTCCTTTTCCAGCCAATATAATCTTTCCTCTTGGAGCTCAAAGGGGATCTACAACCTCACCGTTAATCACTGGGAGTTGTTCAGAAGCATGGGTCAAGGTCTCATCCTCCCTCTGGTCCTTCACAAAATCCATCTCTCGGGTCAGTAACTCCCCTTCCAGGAGCAGGGTTTGTAATGTCTCCTGATTGGGCGGATCTTCCCGCAGCACTCCCTCTTAGTGGGAACCCCCTTCCCTGGGGTCCTGCTCCTCACCTACTCCCGCCAGGGTCACGGGCTGGGGTTCCCTGCCTGCCCTGGTTCCCTCGGACCTATCTTCCCCCAGGTACTTGGCCCCCTCACCCTTCCTGGCTTCTGGGCAGGGCAGTTGCTTGAGGACCCCAGACTTTATGTTCAGGCTGGGGTTGGAGGGCCTGGGGCTTCTCCCGGGCTCCTAGCCCTGGGCTCAAGGGCAGGCTGGGCCCCTGATAAGTGGGGGGCCTTGGTGAGCACCCTGTCTCGTTTCTGTCTCCCCTGGCTGGCTTCCCCCTTCTGTCAAGGGACCCCTCTGGAGTCCAGCAATGGCTCAGAAGTGGGGGTTAGAGCCATCTCAGCTGCCAGATAGTTTTCCATCAATCTCACAGCATCAGTAAGTCACTCTTTTCGATGTCTGTGTACCCAGTCCCTACCCCCTTTCAGGAGGATTTGGGCAAACTGCTCCACTAGGATGAGTTCGGCCACCTCTACTCTGGTCCGCCCTTTGGGCTTTAGCCATCTCCAACATAGATCTCACAGTTTCTTGTCGACAATCCGGGGTCGGGCCCCTGGAGGGTCCCTTTCCCCACAGAACCTCTGGCGGAAGGTCTCAGTAATGTCGAGGTAGTCCAAGATGGCTGCTCTGACCTGGGGTTAGTCTTGGGCACTCCCTGTATCCAGTCCCCAGTATGCAGCCTGCGCCGGTCCCATTAAGTAAGGTGCCAGCAGGATGGCCCACTGGTCAGGGGGTCATTGAGCAGCCGTAGCCATCTGCTCAAATGTTGTCAGAAAAGCCTTGGGGTCGTCTTCAGGGCCCATCTTTGTGAGCTTCACGGGTACCAGCAGGGCTCATGGGCTTGGGCCCGGGACCCCTGGGACTGCATTAATGCTACAACTTGTTGAACTAATCTTTGCTGTTGTTCCTGTTGTTGGGCCCCTAAGTCCCAAACCAGTTGCTGCTGCTGGGCGGCCATTTGCTGCAGGAGTTGTTGCTGCTGCTGCGCCACCTGCTGCTGTTGGTTCTCGGTCATCCATTTCAACAATCGTTCCAACTCCATTGTTGCTGGCTGACAAGCCCACGTTGTTCTAAACCAGGCTGTTTGGCCACCTAGGTCAATCAGTCTCCCCTTCTCTCAGGGGTGGGATCGAATGCCCGCGTTCTCCACCAGTTGTAATGGTCTCCACTCAAGATCTGGTTGGAAAGCGTGGCCTAGTGGTCAGGGCCACAACCCAGGACTGCCAAGGGGGGGTTCTGGGGAGGGGAGTGTAACGATGCTGCCTTTGGTGGGACACAACTGAGAGTATCAATTCAGGACAAATTGCTTAGAGCAAGGCAGTTACAGCCCAAAGCTGGAGTTCCTTTACTATTAAGGCACACCAAATCAGCCAAACAGAAGACTTGTGGTTAGCCGGTGGGGTAAAACCAAAGTCACACAAGCAATTTCCTTAGACACTCCAGTTTCCCAGTATCACCACCAGCAGCCACTTCTTATGGGGATGAATGGTTATGAACACCAATACCCCAGTAAGAGAGGGAAAAAAGGTTCTCCCGATCCCAAAGGGCCAAGCCCCAGACCCAGGTCAATATACAAATCAGATCTTACCCACAAATCACGCTGATGCCAATTCTTTAGAATCTAAAATCTAAAGGTTTATTCATAAAAAGAAAGAGAGATAGATGAGAGCTAAAATTGGTTAAATGGAATCAATTACATACAGTAACGGCAAAGTTCTTGGTTCAGGCTTGTAGCAGTGATTAGAAGACACTGCAGGTTCAAATCAAGTCTCTGGAGTACATCCACAGCTTGAATCGGTCTTTCAGTCCTTTGTTCAGAGCTTCAGTGTAGCAAAGTCCCTCCAGAGGTAAGAAGCAGGATTGAAGACAAAATGGAGGGGTTTCCAGGGCCTTTTATATTCTTTCTTTTGTGGGCGGAAACCTCTTTGTTCTCCTTTGCAAAATCACAGCAACAAGATGGAGTTTGTAGCCACCTGGGCAAGTCACATGTCCATGCATGACTCAGTTTGCAGGCGGCAGCCATTGCTCATATACTACCTTGAACGTCCCAGGAAGACTTCTAATATGTGGATTGGAGTCTCCCAAGGTCCATTGTCAGTTAAGTGTTTCTTGATTGGGCTCTTAATCTGCAAATTCCTTTCTCAAGAAGCTGACCAGATGCTTCACTAATGCTACTTAGAATCAAACACATGGAGATACAGGTACATAGGCAATATTCATAATTTCAACTACAAAAATTATACACACATACAGATAGCATAATTATAACCAGCAAATCATAACCTTTTTATAGACCCCTCACACAATAACCTTTGTACAATATTTGCTGCAAATATATAACAGTGGTTGCAACAATGATCTATATGGTCACAGTTTATGTCAATAATGTCACAGGAAGCCTAGGCCCTCCCACTCCACTGGGCTCCGACCCAGGGCCCTTTTAGCTACCAGTAACCTGTCAACCAAGACTACTTAAGGATGTCCTCCCTGGGCCTCTTCCTCTCGTCTCCCACTCTGGGGTCACCTCAGTCGAAGACCTTCACCTGATGGGAAAATCCAAAACCTAAGTAAGCCAGAGGGAATCGCCACTGTCCAGTGCCACAGGATACTTCCCTCTCCGCTTGTCTCTGTGGAGGGTCCTCCCTTTCCTCCCTGAGGGCCCCTTTGGGCAGCTGTGTCAGAGCCTTTAGGTTTCACTCTGCTCTGCTGTGCTTTGCTGGAACTGTGGGCTGCAGGTCTGCTCACCTTCAGTGCTGCTTGTCAATTTTGCTAATTCGCTACCTTTCAATTCCTTCAGCAGATGGAGCATTTGCTGCAGGTGTGGCGGGGCAGGGTTGGCTGAGCCCAAAATGAGCCCTTAAGCCCTTGTTGCTCAGTGTGGGGTTTGTACACCCCAGCACAGAGCCCTATTGTAAGCAGAGTCAGGATGAGCTCTACCCTGACATCTGGTGGTGAATTATGGCGAGTGTGGAAAAGAACTCCAGGGGCTGATCTTGTTTGCATAGGCACACCCACTCGCCTGGCATGAAACACAGCAACTGAAAGTGGTTACTTTGGCTGGTGTGGGATCCCCAGTTTCTCTATTACTGGGGCAGGAAGAATAAAGTTTTGTTACCCTGATTCTGTGAATCAAGGCCAGTGGAACTGTTGTATGACAGAAGGACTGAGTGGGTCCTTCACCATTACCTAAGTAGCACTTGCTTGACAAGGGGCATGGGTTACAAAACCCAGTGAATGGAGAGAGGATGGGGACAGGTATTTGTACCTGATGGTATGGGCCCCCTCTGAGGGTTTGAAACACCAATTGCACCGCCTCCTCTCTCCACTGTTGAATGTCAGAGCTAACTTTGATTCCCTTAGGAGTCTAGTTACAGGCTGCTGAGCTGAATTCACTTTGGGCCAATGGTGCACCTGCACTGGGGCTCCACTACTATACTATGAGCTGAAATCGCTAAGAGCTGAAATCACAAAAGAGCTGATGTTATTAAGAGCTGAGATCACTGAGTGCTGTGTTAACTAGTGGGGGAGCTTGAAGCTATATTGCTCAGCAGCTGGCGGAGCAATTTGTGGGGACGACTGGAGGAGCAGCGAGCGGTGCGGAGCCTTGCAGGGCCGGTTGGAGCGGCCCAAGGAACGGCGAGCAGAGCTGTTTGCGGGGACGGCTGGAACGGCTCACAGGTCGGTGAGCGGAGCAGTTTGTAGAGCGGAGCGGAGCAGCTTGTAGAGCGGAGCAGTTCGTGGGATGGCAGGAAAGTGGACTGGCTTGTGGTAAGGGCTGCGGTGGAACCCCCACGGAGAAACAGACGGCTGGCCAGCCTCGGATCACGTAAGGTGCCCCTTAACACCCTGCGTGCCCCCCCGTTTTTACTCTGGGGGCTGCACTGACCAGGGACAGAGACTTTGGGGGTTGTTGGACTTTTGGGACTTTGGGTGGTTGCTGGACCCAAGAGACTTTGGGGGTGTTGGACTTTTGGGACTTTGGGTGGTTGCTGGACCCAAGAGACTTTGGGGGTGTTGGACTTTGGGGACTCTGGGTGATTTTTGGGTTGCTGGATTCAAGAACCAAAGGGAAAGGACACAGCCCAATTTGCTGGGATGGGTTTTGCTCATGGTTTGTGTTATGAATCCTGTTTGTGGTGTTTTTCCAATTTTATGCTGATGTCGAAACCTGTTTACCTCATGTTATTAAACATTTTCTGCTACACTCAGACTCCGTGCTTGCGAGAGGGGAAGTATTGCCTCTTAGAGGTACCCAGGGGGGTGGTATGTAATTGTCCCAGGTCACTGGGTGGGGGCTCGAGCCGGTTTTGCATTGTGTTATTGAAACGGAACCCCTAGATACAGAACCCGGCCCTTGTTGCTGCCAACTTAGATGGGCAGAAGGGTTACACTATCATAACAAGGGCAAGGGCTACAAGTGCCGCCAGGGCCACTAGTCGGGCTCAGCCTTGCAGTCGGGTTTGTCCTGTTTCCCTCGAGGGAACAAACGGGCATTCTGAGGGTGCGCCTGAGGGCGACATGCCAGTCTGCAAACTGGATCCTCCCCCTCTTTGTTTTGCCAACCGCCTTTCTTGTTTCCTCCCTGCTTGGGCCACAATAACTACAGACCGGTGGGTCCTCAGCACTGTGGCAGTGGGGTATGCCCTGCGTTTATTTCTATCCTTCCCTCCCAGCCCCCTTCCCCATCCCTCTTCAGGGACCCTTCTCATGAGCAGCTGCTCGAACAGGAGGTACAGGCCCTTCTACAAGTTGGGGCTGTGGAGGAAGTCCCCGCGCATTGAAGGGGAAAAGAGTTCAATTCCCAGTATATTCTCATTCCGAAGGCCAAAGGCGGTCTCCACCCCATTCTAGACCTGTGGGACCTCAACAGATATCTCAAGAAGTTGAAGGTTTGCATGGTTTCCCTAGCCTCCATTACCCCTTCCCTAGATCCAGGAGACTGGTATGCCACCCTCGATTTGAAGGACGCCTATTTTCATATATCAATATTCCAAGGGCACAGACATTTTCTGCATTTCCAGGTGGGGACCACTCACTACCAGTTTATGGTGCTCCCCTTTGGCCTTGCAACAGCATCAAGGGTGTTCACCAAATGCATGTCAGTGGTGGCCGCTTACCGCAAATGTCGGGGTACACAGATCTACCCGTACCTCGAAGACTGTCATAAATATAAAGGAAAGGGTAACCACCTTTCTGTATACAGTACTATAAAATCCCTCCTGGTCAGAGGCACAAAATCCTTTTACCTGTAAAGGGTTAAGAAGCTCAGTCAACCTATCTGGCACCTGACCAAAAGGACCAATAAGGGGACAAGATACTTTCAAATCTGGGGAGGGGGAAAAGGCTTTGTTTTGTCTGTTCTTTGTTCTGTCTGTTCTTTGTGCTTGCTGGAGACAGATCAAGAAGGCAAGCAATCCAACTCAATTAGAATTAGGAAGTAATAATAAGGAAATGCATTAGCTTACATTTATTTTGGCTTGTGATTTTCCTTGTCTAGAGGGAGGTTTATCCCTGGATTTGTAACTTTAAGGTTTTTGCCTAGAGGGGAGATCCTCTATGTTCTTGAGTCTTTTGTTATTCTGTAAAGTACTTACCATCCTGATTTTACAGGGGTAATTCTTTTACCTTTTATTTAATTAAAATTCTTCTTTTAAGAACCTGATTTTTTTTCATTGTTTTAAGATCCAAGGGTTTGGGTCTGTGTTCACCTGTACCAATTGGTGAGGATATATTCTCAAGCCTCCCCAGGAAAGGGAGTGTAGGGGTTTGGGGGGATTATTCTCAAGCCTGCCCAGGAAAAGGGATGTAGGGGCTTGGGGGGATATTTGGGGAAGGTAGGGCTCCAAGTGGCCCTCCCTAAATGTTTGTTTAAATCACTTGGTGGTGGCAGCGTTACCTAATCCAAGGTACAAGGAAGGATTTGTGCCTTGGGGAGTTTTTAACCTAAACTGGTAGAAATAAGCTTAGGGGGTCATTCATGCGGGTCCCCACGTCTGTACCCTACAGTTCAGAGTGGGGAGGGAACCCTGACAAAGACTGGCTCGTCAAGGGCCACTCCAGGTCCCAAGTCCATTGCAGTGTCAAAGTGCTGCAGGACTTGTGCCGAGCTCTGGGCCTGTTGATAAACAAGCAAAAGTCAATGGTAGTTCCGGTCCAGAGGATAGAGTTGATCGGCACGGTGCTAGACTCTACCGAAGCCAGGGTGTTTCTACTACAGGACAGGTTCAATTCAATGTCAAAGCTAATTGCTAACCTCTTCGTGCACCCAATCACCACAGCCAGAGTCTGTCTCAGGCTGCTAGGCCACATGGCAATGTGCACCTGCGTGGTCCGCAAGGCTCAAAATGCGGCCCCTCCTGCTGTGGCTGGCAATGGCCTATTCCCCGTCCAGAAATCACCTGGACAGGGTTGTCGCGATCCTGTGCAGCGTACTCACCTCCCTAAAGTGGTGGTTCAACCCCAGGAGGGTGATGGCAGGGGTGCTGTTCACGAATCCTCGACCCTCGATCTTGCTGATATCAGATGCCTCAGACCTTGGATGGGGGGCATATATTGGGACAATGTGGAAACCTGGTCCCCGCTGGAGGGTGCGCTGCACATAAATGTCAAAGAGCTCAGTGTCATCCGCCTAGCTTGCAGGGTCTTCCTCCCAAAGTTGTTGGGTCAAGCGGTGCGAGTCCTGACAGACAACACGGCCTCTATGTTCTATGTGAAGAGGCAAGAGGGAGCGTGGGCATCGACTCTTTGTCAGGAAGCCATCCATCTGTGGGATTTCTGTATCCAGCATGGAATCCACATGGAAGCGGCACATCTCCCTGGTGTTCACAGCACGCTGGTGGATCGCCTCAGCAAGTCTTTTTGCTCTCACCACAAGTGGGAGCTCCATCCTGAGGTCGCCAGGATGCTCTTCTGCAGGTGGGGAACTCCCTGAGTGGATCTGTTCGCCACCAAACAAAACAGGAAATGTCGGCATTTCTGCTCCCTGAAGGGTCTAGGCTATGCATTTCAGATACATTTCTCCTGTCATGGGTGAGCGATCTACTCTATGCTTTCCCGCCGATCCCTCTTATCAGCAGAGCCTTGTCAAAGATCAAAAGGGACAAGGCTCGTGTCATCATGGTCTCCCTGGCGTGGCTTCGCCAACACTTGCTCATGGACCTAGGTGTGGCCACCCCGTGGCCACTGCCCAAATGCCCGGATCTCCTATCCCAGGACCATGGTTGGCTCCTGCACCCGAATCTCGCCCCACTTCATCTCACAGCTTGGCTGCTGCGTGACTAAACCCAGAGGAGCAGACTTACTCCAGTCAGGTGTGGCAAATTCTCTTGGAAAGTAGGAAACCCTCAACTAGAGCTACGTACCTGGCTAAGTGGAAGTGGTTCTCCAGCTGTGCGGCGGAGCATAGTATCTGCCCAACCCAGTCGTCTCTCCAATCCATCCTGGATTATCTGCTTCAGTTGAAGAATCAGGGACTCACTTTCTCCTCCATCAAGGTCCACTTGGCAGCCATATCGGCATTCCACCCGCATATTCAAGGTCAGTTGGTGTTTTCACATGACATGACATGACAGTGAAGTTCCTGAAGGGCCTGGAAAGGCTCTTCCCGCTGAACAGGGACCCAGTTCCCCAGTGATATCTCAACCTGGTCCTCTTGAGGCTCACCGGGCTGCCCTTTGAGCCTTTGGCCTCATGCTTCCTCTCTCATCTCTCGTGGAAGGTGGCTTTCCTAGTGGCCATTACCTCAGCGAGGAGGGTCTCCGAACTGCGGGCCGTCACTTCGGAGCCACCATATACTGTTTTTTACAAAGACAAGGTCCACCTGCAGCCCCATCCGGCTTTTCTGCCCAAGGCGGTATCCTCCTTCCATGTCAACCAGGACATCTTCCTCCCGGTGTTCTGTCCTAAACTACACTCCTCCAGTGAGGAGAGGCGGCTACATGCTTTGGATGTTCGGCGTGCTCTGGCTTTCTATTTGGAACGCACCAGACCTTTCTGCAGATTGGCTGAACTCTTCATAGCAACAGCGGAAAGAACGAAGAGCATTCCTGTGTCCTCTCAGAGGATCTCAAACTGGATCACCTCTTGCATCCATACCTGCTATGAGCTGGCTCAGGCCCAGCCGCCATCAATTTATGAAAGCCCACTCGACCAGAACGCAAGCGTCCTCAGTGGCCTTCCTAGCCCATGTCCCTATTCAGGACATCTGCAGGGCCATGACATGGTCTTCGGGGCACACGTTTACCACGCATTACGCCATCACCCAGTAGGCCAGAGATGACGCTGGGTTCAGCAGGGCTGTGTTGCAGTCTACATGTCCGTGAATTCCTACCTGCCTCCGGTGGTACTGCTTAGGAGTCACCTAGAATGGAATGGACATGAACAAGCACTCAAAGAAGAAAAGACAGTTACCTTTTTTTGTAACTGATGTTCTTTGAGATGTGTTGCTCATGTCCATTCCATGACCTGCCCTACTTCCCCACTGTTGGAGTTTACGGCAAAAAGGAGGGTTGGGGGAAGCTGGCGGTGCCCCTTATACAGCGGCATATGCGTGCCACTCCAGAGTGTGCCTGAGCCGGTCGCCTACGGATCCCACTGAGGGAAAAACATCTGGCACCGGTGCATGTGGTGAGCACACACACCTAGAACGGAATGGACATGAGGAACACATCTTGAACACCAGTTACGAAAAGAGGTAACTGTCTTTTCCTTCTTACCGCCCGTGATGGCTGTTGGAACTCCCTGCTTTGCCTTGGCAAAATTCTTGTCGTGGTTCTTATACAGTTTGTTTGTTGGTTAGAATAGTTTTTAGTAAGTTTTAGTGTGATAGAGTTAAGACATCTCTCCACGACTGGTGAGGTGCCCCCCGCCTTGGTCTCTGGGGTTTAAGCCTTGTTCTTCCTGTGACAAACCTGTGTCCACCAGTGACCCTCACTTGAGCTGTCTCGAGTGTTTGGAAGAGGCCCACAGGAATGATCGCTGATAGATCTGTCGGGAGTTTTAACCGTTGTGACAGACCAAGACCAGTGGGGTACAGGAGTCCGGTAGAGGGCAAATATACTGGTCACTGGATGAGTAGTTTTCTGCTCCCTGAGTGACCAGAGCAGGGGCTGCATTATCCTATCTCCTAGAACTGGAAGGGACCTTGAAAGGTCATCGAGTCCAGCCCCTTGCCTTCACTAGCAGGACCAAGTACTGATTTTTTGCCCCAGATCCCTAAGTGGCCCCCTCAAGGATTGAACTCACAACCCTGGGTTTAGCAGGCCAATGCTCAAACCACTGACCTAGAGTAATCAGGAACCTGCTAGAACCAGTTAAGGCAGGCAGGCTAATTAGGACACCTGGAGCCAATTAAGAAGAAGCTTCTACAATCAATTAAGGCAGGCTAATCAGGGCACCTGGGTTTTAAAAAGGAGCTCACTTCAGTTTGTGGTGGGAGTGTGAGGAGCTGGGAGCAAGAGGCGCAAGGAGCTGAGAGTGAGAGGGTGTGCTGCTGGAGGACTGAGGGCTGGTCTATACTTAGCCGCTAGTTCGGCGGCTGGGGATCGAACTTCCGGGTTCGATTTATCGCGTCTGGTCTGGACGCGATAAGTCGAACCAGGAAGTGCTCGCCGTCGACTGCGGTACTCCATCTCAACGAGAGGAGTACCGCGGAGTCGACGGGGGAGCCTGCCTGCCCCGTGTGGACCGCGTCTGAACCGCGGTAAGTTCGAAGTAAGGTATGTCGACTTCAGCTACGTTATTCATGTAGCTGAAGTTGCGTACCTTACTTCGACTTGGGGGGTTAGTGTAGACCAGGCCTGAGAAGCACAAGCGTTATCAGACACCAGGAGGAAGGTCCTGTGGTGAGAATAAGGAAGGTGTTTGGAGGAGGCCATGGGGAAGTAGCCCAGGGAGTTGTAGCTGTCATGCAGCTGTTACAGGAAGCACTATAGACAGCTGCAGTCCACGAGGCCCTGGGCTGGAACCCGGAGTAGAGGGTGGGCCCGGGTTCCCCCCAAACCTCCCAATTGACCTGGACTGTGGGTTCTCCCAGAGGGGAAGGTCTCTGGGCTGTTCCCCAACCCACATGATGAATCTCTGAGGCAAGAAAATCTGCCAATAAGCTCAGGACCCACCAAGATAGAGGAGGAACTTGTCACACCGTGCACCCAAAAAGACAGGACATCGAGACTAAAGAAACTCTTGATGGAGGTAGCACTCAGACCTGCCTCGGAGCTAAGATCTGACTTGGTGCTGCATACATTGTCATTGGTCTGCAGTGCGCCTCCCACTGGTAGAGGCTCTCAGCACTGTTCCTCCTCACCAGTGCCCAAGAAGAAACATCATAGGCACCATGAAAAGAGCTGCTCTCCAGCACCAGGAGGAGATAGGCGAAGAGATTGGGATAGAGCAAGACCCGTGCTGGACCGCTCTCCCTCTCTGGCACCGCGGCAGACACTACCACTGACAGCTTTGCTGGCACTGCAGACCCCACAAAGGGAAGCGCAACCTCCTATCTGGCAACGTACCCATCATTTTGCAGTACCATCTACCCTGGAAGCATACATGTCAGCTAGAGACTTACTGGCTCTGCCGGTACTGGGATCACCTGGTGGACAAGACTCAGCACTGCCAGCGCTGCTTGGCGGCACAGAGGCCTCCACCAGCTCCAGGCCAGTACCAATACCACTCTCCAGGATCCTCTGGTTCCCCGGTGCTGGGAGGGTCAGTGCTGCCTTGGTCACCTCGATCTTCCTCCACCACCTCCTCCTGGTCATATTTGGTGTCCTGATTTTTGCACCACTGAGACAGGCGAGATTGCACATGCCACTCCCCGCAACCTTTGCTGACCTTCGGAGTTCTGGGCGCGATGATGCCCCAGAACACTTGGCCCATGCAGTGGCCCTTCTGGAACCCTTGGGGGGTTTCCTACGGGTCAGGACACCAGCTCACGGTGTTCCTACTCGGTGGCCTTGGAGAGTAGGGCGCCACCAATACTGCACCGAGAAACCCTGGATCTGAACACTGGTGCCGATGCAGGGGCTGGCCACGGTCCGGAGCCTGGCATCTAACAGGGTGCACAACCTGGTGTGCAACCAGGTACCAAAGCCGGTATCAGTCAGCGGGAGCGGGTTCCCTGCGGAGAGGACGCATTGGAGGCTGTGACAACTTTGCACAGCTCTTCCTCCTCTTTGCCAGATGAGGAGCTGATGACAAAGGGGCCCACCAGGATTTATTAAAGTGGGTGGTGTCCAACCTGGGCTTGCAGGCTGAAGTCGTCAATTAGCCAACCCATGGCTTCTTGGACTTCTTGGCAGCAACAGCTCCCGCAAAGGTTGGTCTCCCCCAGCATGAGGTGATTATGGAGTCTGTTAAGGCTCTTTGTCAGAACCCAGCCTCCCTCCTGCCCACAGCCAAAAGAACGGAGTGGAAGTACTTTGTACATGCTAAAGGCTGTGAATTTTTATTTTCACACCCTACCCCTGGGTCACTCATGGTAGCGGCTGCCAATGAGAAGTATCGCCAAGGCCAGGTGGGGTCAACACTGAAAGCAAAAGAACTTAAAAAGTTGGGCCTGCTTGGGAGGAAAGCCTGCTCAACGGGCAGGCTTCAACTTTGCATAGCGAACCGGCAAACATTGCTGTGTTGCTATGATTTTAACACGTGGGAAGCAATGAATAGATTTAAATATAGGCCTCTCCAGAATAGCCAGCAGGAGTTCTTGACCCTCACGTAGGAGGGCAAGACAGTGGCCAGAGCCTCTCTGCAGGCAGCCCTGGATGCTGCAGATTCTGTGGCCAGATTGATGGCTACAGCCATCACCATGCACAGACGCTACTGGTTGCAGGCATCAGGGTTCCTGCAGGAAGTTCAACAGCCATTATGAGACCTGCCATTTGAGGGACCTGTGATGGGTTGGGTCACAGTAACTCCCTCAAGACTGTCACTCGATGTGCTGGGATACCACTGAGAGCAAACCCCACTGCCAGAGGTGGCTTTCCTCCACTCCCGTCTTGCTGAGCTCGACACACCAGTCGGCTACAGCACAGACCAAGAGGTTGGGCCACGCCCCCTGCAGTTCACAGAATTTAGGGGACTGCTCAGGTAACAGGGACTTCCCCAGCTCCCAGTATTCAGTCTTTCCCCAAATGAATCCATTTTACTCTGTATAAAGCTTATACAGGGTAAACTCATAAATTGTCCGCCCTCTATAACACTGATAGAGAGATATGCACTGATCGAGAGATATGTTTGCTCCCCCAGGTATTAATTACTTACTCTGGGTTAATTAATAAGCAAAAGTGATTTTATTAAGTATAAAAAGTAGGACTTAAGTGGTTTCAAGTAATAACAGACAGAACAATGTAAGTTACCAAGCAAAATCAAACAAAACACGCAAGTCTAAGCCTAATACAGTAGGAAACTGAATACCGGTAAATCTCACCCTCAGAGATGTCCCAATAAGCTTCTTTCACAGACTAGACTCCTTCCTAGGCTGGGCCCAATCCTTTTCAGACCAACGTTGTGGCTTATGGCCTGGGTCCAGCAATCACTCACCCCACCCCACCCCACCCCACTTGTAGTTACAGGCCTTTGTTCCAGTTTCTTTCAGGCATCTCTTTGGAGTGGAGAGGTCATTTCTTGAGCCAGCTGAAGACAAAATGAAGAGGCTTCCAAGGCCTTTTATATTCTCTCTCTCTTGTGGGCGGAAACCCCTTTGTTCTTCTGTGCAAAATCACAGCAACAAGATGGAGTTTGTAGCCACCTGGGCAAGTCACATGTCCATGAATGATTCAGCTTTTTGCAGACTGACGCCATTGTTTATATGTTAGTTTGAACGTTCCCAGGGAAGCTCAGATGTGGATTGGCGTCTCCCAAAGTCCATTGTCAGTTAAGTGTTTCTTTATTGGGCACTTACTCAGAATAGTCCTTTCCCAAGAAGCTGACCAAATGCTTCACTGATGCTACTTAGAATCAAACATATTGAGATGCAAGTACATAGCCAATATTCAGAACTTCAAATACAAAAATGATACACACATACAGACAGCATAACCATAACCAGCAAGTTACAACCTTTTCATAGACACCTTACTTGACCTCCTCTGTACAAGATTTGGTGCAACTATAGGACCTTGGTTGCAACCATCATCTATTTTCATGTCAATAACGTCACAGGACCCTTGATCTTTTCAGAGCAAACAGATGCCAGGCTGCATGGCCTAAAAGACTCCAGGGCGACATTACAGTCCCTGGGGCTGCATACTCTGGCACAGCCCAAGAGATTGTATAGGCCAAAACAATATCGGCATTTTTATCCCCAACCACCCTGGCATGACCAGAGGAGGAGAAGAAACAATGGGTTTGGGCGTAGTAGGCCACCTCCACCCTCCTCCACAGTGCCTTCACAGTTAGCTCTGTGTCATTCTGATGAGGTGCTCGAGGGTGACCTATCAATCCCTTTAATCAAGGATCCAGTCATCCCTATCTTTTCCATCCGCATTTCCCATTTCCTCAAAACTTGGGAACAGGTTACTTCAGATCGCTGGGTCTTAAACACAGTGGAGTTTAGATATTCCCTCTAGTTTATTTCTACCCCACCTTTCCACCTACCTTCTCCGTCCCTCTTCAGGGACCCTTCTCATGAGCTTCTGTTAGAGCAAGAAGTGCAATCCCTTCTCCAGATGGGAGCTGTGGAAGATGTTCCACTATAGCTAAGGGGAAAAGTGTTCTAGTCCCGCTATTTCCTGATCCCCAAAGCCAAGGGAGGTCTTGGACCAATCCTTGACCTGCGTTGGCTCAACTCCTATCTCAAAAAGTTTAAGTTCCTCTTGGTCTCCTTGGCGTACATCATCCCGTCACTGGATCCAGGGGATAGGTATACTGCCCTTGACTCGAAGGATACATACTTTCATATGCTGATTTTTTTCCAAGGCCACAGAAGATTTCTGAGGTTTGTGGTGAACCAAGGGCATTAACAGTTTGCAGACCTGCCATTCAATCTATCAGCCATTCAGTGAGTCTTCACCAAGTTTATGGCAGTGGTAGCGGTATTTCTGAAGAGAAGAGGAGTCCACATGTTCCTGTACCTTGACGACTAGCTCATTATGGGCTGGTCTCGAGTGCAAGTGGAGTCCGACATCGTCCTCATACAATTGATCTTCCGGGCCTTAGGTCATCTAATAAATGTGCAGAAGTCGACCCTGACGTGTTCAAAGAATTGAATTCATTGGAGCGGTTCTCGATTTGATGTTGGCAAATGCCAGTCTTCTGGAGGACCTCTTTCGGGCTATCTCGATGATAATAAGCTCCCTACAGTCATAACACTTCTCTACAGTCAAAATGCTTCTGAAATAAATGTAGTCAAACTTTACTAATTCTGGGTCACTGAGAACGAAAATGATGCTTAAAATTGTTGATTGGCTCTAGTTTTCAAGATATGCTATTGGGTCAGTATATACGACCCTTGACTTGGGAATGGCGGAGGATAAGTGAGTTATAAAGGGAAGGGATCTCAATTTAAACCAGAAATGACTAAAATACATCTTTGACTGGATCTATGAATAAATCTATGACTGGGTTTGGACAGTACTTGCTTTTTAGGCAAAACAATGAATGATGCAATCTGAAGCTGGTATTGCGTCATACATGATATGAATTGCATCATGTTATTCCTAGAAGTCATGGATGATGCAATCATAACGAAGCTTACATCACTCTGCTGAACAAATTGCCCTATATCAGCTCTAGAAATCATACAGTGTCGTGCTCTTTTATTTGTCAGTGTTTGATTTCTGTTTAGCCAAAGTGAGCAGAGATGCCTCGTACTTGTGTGAACAGTGCAGATAACTTCTGCTGTGTTTGTGGTGAAGTGACTTTTGCATCACAAAAGCGCAGTATAACCACTATGGTTAAGAAAGCCTATCACCTTTATTTTGGCTGCAAAATTGGAGATCAGGACAAGAGGTGAGCCCCACACACATGCTGCAACACTTGTGCAACAAATCTTCGCCAGTGGTTGAACAGGAAAAGGAAATCTCTGCCTTTTGCAGTGCCAATGATTTGGAGAGAGCCAACAGATCATATCAGCAATTGTTACTTCTGCATGGTGCCTCCAGTTGGGAAAGGTGTGTCAAAGAAGAAAAAGTGGACTGTGCATTATCCAAACATTCCAGCAGCTATACGTCCAGTACCCCACGGAGAAGGACTGCCGGTTCCTGATGCACCAGAATCATTCTCACTTGAGTCAGACGAGGAAGAGGATGAAACTTCTGGTCCTGAACCATCAATGTCACAGGACCCACATTTTCTCCCATCCTCCTCCTCTGAACCACACCTCATGACACAAGGTGAACTGAATGACCTTGTCAAGGATTTGGAACTACCCAAGAGTAAGGCAGAGCTGTTGGGCTCCAGACTACAGCAGTGGAATCTCCTGGCAGGTGATGTTAGGGTTTCCATGTTCCGTGACCGTCAAAAGGATCTTATCCCATTCTTCTTCATGGAAGGTGATCTTGTAGCCTGCAACAACATCGATGGTGTGATGGCAACCCTCAACATCGTTCACGATCCAGATGAGTGGAGACTGTTCATTGATTCATCGAAGACGAGTCTTAAAGCTGTTTTACTGCATAACGGCAATGTTTTTGCCATCAATTCCAGTTGGTCATGCAGTCCATATGAAGGAAACCTATGACAACATGAAACAACTTTTGAGGTGCATAAACTATGACCAACATCAGTGGCAGCTTTGTGGCGATTTGAAGGTTGTTGCTCTCTTGCTTGGTCTGCAGACTGGATACACAAAGTACTGCTGTTTTCTCTGCGAATGGGATAGTCGTGCAAGAGATTCCCACTACATCAAGAAAGATTGGCCACTCCGACAGTCATTGGAGCCTGGGAGGAAAAGTGTTCAGCATCCACCACTTGTTGAATCAAGGAAGATTTTGTTACCACCCTTACACATCAAGCTGGGTCTGATGAAGAACTTTGTCAAGGCCATTGACAAAACACAAGCAGCTTTCAAGTACCTCCGTGGAAAATTTCCAAGGTTAAGTGAAGCTAAGATAAAGGAAGGTGTCTTTGTTGGTCCTCAGATTCGTGAACTTCTTCGAGATGATGCATTTGACCATGCACTGAGTGGTAAGGAAAAGACGGCATGGAAAGCCTTCCAGTTAGTGGCAATAAATTTTCTCTGAAACAACAAGGCAAACAACTACAGGTTGTTGGTGGAAAACCTCCTCAAGACATACAAAAGCCTTGGTTGCAACATGTCACTAAAGATACATTTTTTGCACTCTCATCTAGATTTTTTTCCACCGAACTGCGGAGCAGTGAGCGACGAGCACGGCGAGCGATTTCACCAGGACATTGCAACAATGGAGAAATGCTATCAGGGCAAATGGAGCCCATCAATGCTTGCAGACTATTGCTGGACAGTGACAAGAGATGCTCCATTTAATGAATACAAGAGACAAGCCAAGAAGCGCCGAGTAGACACTGAATAGGACTAAACTATGTACAGAATAGTTTTTTGCCTTTTGTTTCATAATAAATTTTATTTATATAACCCTTTTGCTGATTTTTAAAGTGTTACATAAACAGGACAGGTGAAATATTATCATGTAAAGCAACCATAAACACATGAAAAGACCTAGGTTTACAATTTATGATTAAAACTCTACTATCTACACAATATACATAGACATAAAATGTAAAAACTTAAATACCTTAGAAACAGTAGCCAATCAGTTGTTTTAATTGTCATATTTGAATTCAGCACATCAAAATACATAATAAATAGCACATTTTATCTCTGAAGCAGACGACTTCTCAAAAATTGTAGACCAGTGTAATCGATCACAACTGTCAGGCATTGCTTGAGCCTACTCGGCCATATGACTTCGTGCACTTACCTAGTTCAATATGCGAGGCTGAAACACAGATCTCTCCAAGCCTGGCTGGCCACGGTGTACTCCCCTTCCAGACATCACCTTAACAGGGCTCTCATGGTGCCTTCTCAAATCCTTGACTCCTTGACATGGGGTTGCACTGCTGGATGGTCTGCAAGGGGGTTCCCTTCGCAAGACCCCAAACCGTCTGTACATCTGGTCTCTAATGCCTCTGCACTGGGATGGGGAGCCCACTTGGGACAACTCAGGACTCGAGGTCTGTGGTCCAGTCAGGAGCTTTCACTCCATATCAATATCGGGGAACTCAGGGCAGTCCGACTGGCTTGCCAGGCATTCTTGCCCCACATCATGAACAGGACAGTTTCAGTTCTCACGGACAATACATCAGCCATGTATTACTTGTATTACAAGCAGGGTGGGGCCGAGTCCCATTTATTAGTATGTTTGGCTAGTGTAATAAATAGTGTGACCAGATGTCCCGATTTTTATGGGGACAGTCCCGATATTTGGGACTTTTTCTTATATATGCACCTATTACCCCCCCAGCCCTGTCCCAATTTTTCACATATGCTATCTGGTCACCCTAGTAATAAATAAAGCGGGGGGATAGCTCTCTTTGATCGACACCCAGCCAGCCAGTTAGCTGTAAAATACCTCTTGGTAGCTGTTCCTTTACAGGTAAAGCAAGTAAAGGTTAAAAAGTCCCCCAGGTAAAGAAAAAAAGTGGGCACCTGACCAAAAGAGCCAATGGGAAGATAGAACTTTTTAAAATTGGAAAAGAAACTTTCCCTTTGTCTGTTCTCTCTGGGCTGAAGGGCCAGAGCAGCCATGCTATAAGCAGCTAAGCCAGGTATGATTATAAGTCATCAGATCATGCCTAGAACTACTTATCTGAACTCCAGTGTGTAAGTAGATCAGAATGTTTAGCTAGATGTGATTAGGGTTATTGCTTATTGGCTTGTGGACTCTTCTGTGATAACCCCAGATGCTTTTGTTTGCTTGTAACCCTTAAGTTGAACCCCAAGAAAGCTATTTTGGGTGCTTGATTTTTGGAATTGCTCTTTTAAAATCTTAGCAAAAGCCTAAGTTCCAGATGTATTTGTGACGGTGCACCCCATAAGGCTTCATGGAAATATGCTTGTGAATGTATATATATGACATAACTGGAATATGATTTATGCTACATATGCCATGTAACATATCTCTGTAAAGGTTATGATCTACTGAATCTATTCATCCTATTTGCATGCATGTGCCATTGTTGTATTCGAAGTTATGAATATTGGCTGTGTACTTGCTTGATTTCTAAGTAGCCTTAGTAAAGCATTTGGTCAGTTTCATGAGAAAGGAGTGTGCAAATTAAGTGCCCAATCAAGAAACACTTAAAGGACAATGAATCCTGGAAAGCTCCAATCCACATAAGAAGTCTATCTGAGGACGTTCAGGGTAGCATGTAAACAATGGCTGCTACCTGTAAAAACTGAGTCATGCATGGACATGTGACTTGCCCATGTGACTCCAAAATTCAATCTTGGAGCTGGACTTTGCATAGGAGAGAGGAGGGGGACTCCACCCACAAGAGAAAGTCTATTTAAACCCCTGGGAGACCTCTCCATTTGGTCTTCAGCTGGCTAAAGAGATATCCTCCCCACCCCCAAGGATACCTGAAAGAGACTGGAACAAAGGACAGTAACTACAGGGGGTGTGAGTGATTGCTGGACCCAGACTAGAAGGAGACTAGTCTGTAAAAGGAAGCTTACTGGAATTCCTCTGAGGGTGAGGTTTTTGTCTGTATTCAGTCTTCTTACCGTATTAGACATAGACTTGCGCATTTTATTTTGCGTGGTAATTCACTTTGTTCTGTCTGTTACTACTTGGAACCACTTAAATCCTACTTTCTGTATTTAATAAAATCACTTTTTACTTATTAATTAACCCAGAGTATGCATTAATGCCTGGGGGGGGGGGCGCAAACAGCTGTGCATGTCTCTCTATCAGTGTTATAGAGGGCGAACAATTTATGAGTTAAACGAATTTATTTGGGGTTTGGACCCCATTGGGAGTTGGACATCTGAGTGTTAAAGACAGGAACACTTCTCAAGTTGCTTTCAGTTAAATCTGCAGCTTTGGGGCACGTGGTTCAGACCCTGGGTCTGTGTTGGAGCAGACTGGCATGTCTGGCTCAACAAGACAGGGCGCTGGAGTCCCAAGCTGGCAGGGAAAGCAGGGGCAGAAGTAGTCTTGGCACATCAGTTGGCAGCCCCAAGGGGCTTTCTGTGATCCAACCCGTGACAGTATTTTCTTTCTTTTTGTTTTTAGTAAAATTTACCTTTTTTAAGAACAGGATTGGATTTTTGGTGTCCTAAGAGGTTTGTGCATGTTGTTTGATTAGCTGGTAGCTGCAGCTAATTTCCTTTGTTTCCTTTTTCAGCTCTTCCCCGGAGTGTGTGTGTGTGTGTGTGTGTGTGTGTGTGTGTGTGTGTGTGTGTG
>NW_020664418.1:3151776-3280242 GCF_002925995.2 Terrapene triunguis | reverse complement strand
GTGTGTGTGTGTGTGTGTGTGTGTGTGTGTGTGTGTGTGTGTGTGTGAAAGGGCTTGAGGGCACTCCACAGGGAGGTATTCCCAAGTGCTCCTTCTTGGGTTCAAAGGGACTTTTGTTGCATTTGGGTGGTGGCAGCGTTTACCAAGCCAAGGTCAGAGAAAAGGTGTAACCTTGGGAGTTTAATACAAGCCTGGAGTGGCAAGTATTAATTTTTAAAATCCTTGCGGGCCCCACTTCTGCACTCGGAGTAACAGAGTGGGGATTCAGCCTTGACAGCTAGTAACCCAGTACTCCTAAAGAAAAAACACCAGGAGTGAATATTATACATCTTTCCCAGGGGATTCTATAAATGTGTTGTGAAATAAAATACATAAGAGGACATGTGATATGAAGGTGTTGGGCAAGCTATAAATACTTGAGTAATGTGTCAAACCTGGAACTCTTTGCATTGCTATTATGAGGTTGAACCTAATACAATGAATATTTGTATTTATTATGATAGTTTATTGTACCTTGACTGCACTTTTAGGAAATTTTAAACATTTATATTATATATAGGATGATCATTTTGGGGCTATCCCATGGTATGTTTCATCCCTTATTTATGTTAATGAATTGAATAAGCAGCCCGGGACATGTTCCACCTGTCTTTACATGTTTGTCCTCCATTTGATTTTGCAGGAGTGTCACTGAGTATCCAGAACTGCAAGATCGCATCCCTGTTAGCCACTTTTGGGACCATGGTGAACCAAGACTTTTCGTATGTGAAGCAGTCCTTGAACCAAGCCTGCAGTTTCCAGACAAGCAGCAGCGGCAGACAGAGAGCTCAGAAAGCACAGTATGTTTTTTTTCTCTTGCTCTGCTCTGATTTGTTTTTATCCCAGTAATAAACTATTGGTTCTGGCCTTCACTAAATTATCTGTGTTGATACTGTGATCAGGTGCACAGAAGGTAGCAGCCAAACAAACTTTTAAGAGTCTGGTACTTGTGACTTCTATTGGTCATAATACATTTTGTTGTTAGCAGGGGGTTTCATGCTGAAAATATTAGAACTCGTGGTAAGAAAATAGGAAAATCTTATGAGCAGGAGGCTAGTTCAAAATGTTTTTCCTGAAACTACCTAGAGCACTCATATTGTGGTTTTTGTAAGCTCAAATCAGTAACAAACAGCCCAGGGTGTTTTAGTTTTGTTTATTCCCACAGAAACTCAAAGATATTGATTTTCATCATGAGATCATTGGGGCTTTTCTGGAGGGTTTGCAGAAGGCTCTAATGCTGCTCTTCATTGCTCATC
Organism: Terrapene triunguis; assembly: GCF_002925995.2. NCBI lineage: Eukaryota > Metazoa > Chordata > Testudines > Emydidae > Terrapene > Terrapene triunguis. The sequence goes on along the minus strand of NW_020664418.1, from coordinate 3,278,947 downwards.
TGTGGGGGTTTTCCCCCATAAGTATATATAGCTGAGAAAAAACATGAAAAACACTGCAAGTTACAAAGTAAGAGAGGAAGGGACATAACTCTATGAAGGAACCCAAATCTCAGTGTCGCAGGTAGATGTGGGCCTGAACCAATATCTGAAATTTGGAAATATTCAAAATCCAAGCTTGGATCTGGATTAGAATTGTGCAAGTGAGGTCTGTTTATCAGTGGATCAAACCCAAAATCCCAGATCTGAAACACCATTCCATTTTGAAATATGGATCCAAATTTTGTCTCTTGGGCCCCTCTCTAGTAACAAGATATGTTTACTTAGAATGATAAAGACCCTTCAGTTAAAGTTGAACTGCAAAGTACCAAAAAAAAAAGAAGTCTTTCCTCTATATTGCTTCTTTGAGATAGCCTTTATACCTCTTTATTGCACTTCCCAGAAATGGCTCTTATCTGCTTTTTTTACATTTTTTTTTGAAGTGGAGAAGGAAATAAAGACTTGATATTTCTAATATGAAGAAGAAGCAGAACAAAATGTTTAGCATTTAAATAATTTTGGGTCTTTAAACATAAAGAAGCAGAAAAGGGTCAAACAATTTTTAGTTTGAGACCCTCTATTCAGCAAAGCACTTAAACTTGTGCTTAATATTAAACTTGTGAGCGGTTCCACTGACTTCAGTTGGGACTAGATGCTTCAAGTTAAGTGTGTGCTTAAGTGCTTTGCTGAATTAGCAAATAACTCTGATATTGGTGTGATAACCCAAAACAATCTGTGAGCTCCTGCTACTGCTGAGCAGCAATAGTAAACTAACAAATATTGTTCTTCAAACCTACAGGGAGGGTTACTGACCTCCAGGGATATTGTTATGCACACAGAAGGTTAAATAGTAGTCATCTATGTTTTGGTTGCTGAATGACAACTAAAGCCTTAGGCCTTGTCTACACTGAAAAACTTGTCTACACTTGAAAAAACACCCCGCTGAGCAATGCAAGTTTCAACACTGTAAAGTGGCAGTGTAGATAGTGCTGGTAGCTATTCCCCTCGTGGAGATGGTTTTATTACAGCACTGGGAGAGCTGGAGCCGTGACAACACAGCCACATTAAAGTGGCAGCTTTTTAATGTCGGCGGTGTAGACATACCCATAGAAAAGAATGTCTGTAGTGAAACACTTTGTTTGAGCTTTTAAAATGGCACTAGGAATGATGCTGGATTAAAAATAACTTAAAAGCAGTTGTGAGTGTTTCTTTATGCCTATGTTGGGTCTTTAAAACAGAGACTTCCAGAGCAGGAGTGTGCTACCGGGGCTTCCCTCTTCAGGGATGGGGAGGCTGGTTCCTGAGAGGCAGAGGTGACTGGCCCAATGCAAACATAGTTTAAAGTGTAGAATGACTTGCTGGCCACTTACTGTAGGGAGGAAGCCTGTTGCTCTGCCCTCACCAGCAGGTGTTTGTGTGGTGTTTTTGTTCAAGTGAAGACTCTGCCAATTGAAAATGGAAAATAAAAACAAAACAATATTTTATTTCCCCTTCCAGCCGGATGTTTTGATTATATCATTCTTCAGTACTGAAGAGCATGGCCTTTTGCTTCAGGACAGCTTCCCGTTGCCTTCAACCTACCAGGCTCTTCTGGGCATCGAGGTGCCACATTATTACTTTGCAAAAAAGGTGAGAGATCACAAAGAGGACATCCTTTTCTACTTCTGCCACAACCACATGCTGACACCTTTCTTTGCACTTGAGGCCAGATACAGCCAAATGGAGCTTGGAGTAAGTAGGTGCAGCGCCAGTGAAAGTTGTGACAAAGGATATTTCTACACTGCAATAAAAAAAAATGTGACCCGAAATCTCAGAGCTCAGGTCAGTTGACTCAGGCTCACGGGGCTCAGGCTGCAAGACTAAAAATTGCATTGTAGATATTCAGGCTCAGGCTGGAGCCTGGGCTCTGAGACCCTCCCCCTTTGCAGGTTCTTGAAGCCTGCAGCCTTAGCCTTGTGAGCCCGAGTCCTTGGGTCTTTTATCACAGTATGGTCATACCCAAAGGTAGTAATAAAATGGATGTATTGACAATGTAATGTAAATTGAACTAATCTGGCATTCCATGGATGTGCAAAAGGTGAGTGATATACAAGCAAAAGAGATGGAGCAGTTATCAGGAAAACCAACTAACAAAAGTGTAAAATAATCCCGTTTCTACTTTAATTTATGCCTTTACCATCCCTGATACTCTTGGGTGTAAAATTTAACTCTGGCATAAGTAGGTGCAGTTCCTATTAACTTCAATAGGAGCTGCAACCTACTTACATCAGGACTGAATTTAGTCCCCACTAAATACCAAATGGGTATAAGTTACACTCATCTTCCACTACCATTGAATGCCTAATTGGTGCAAGTTACACTCAACCACCCTGTAACTTTTGGTAAGTTTGAATGTGGATCCAAACTTTGTGGTTAGCTCCTAATCTCTTAAGAAAAGAGACTACACAAGAAACCTACATCTGGATTGTCTCAAACTTTGGGGAATTTAGAGCCAGAACTTTGCAACCCAAACCTGTTTCTAATAAATAGAATAGAATAGAACCTTTCCAAGCAGAACTGGCTTTTATCTGGATTGCATCTAATTTTGTTTTCCCTTTCCATAAATTGCAAGATTGAAAAAAAGAGCTGCTACATTCCAATTCCACCTTATGCATGTTTTTCTTCATGCTCTGTTTATCTTTTACTTTAATTTTTACCTCTCTCTTTCTCCTTCTGTATTGTTTTTTGCTGCCATTAGTTGTTGTTTCGGAGAGGATGTGTCTATAAGCCTGTTGTAAGTATCTATAACTGCCCCCTTCCACAGTCTTCATTCATCTGCCTCTTTCCCCCTCCATTTTTTTTTTTCAATCAGTACATTTCTTTTAAAGGCTGAATTACTTGTTATTTATTTACTGACACAGTAAACATATCCTAGTCTTGTGACTATTTTAAACATGGAAAAGTCCATTTGACACAACAAACCTGTCTTAGATCTGGTCTACACTACAGAGTTAGGTTGACGTAAGGCAGCTTACATCGACCAAATTATGTCAGGGTCCAGACTATAGTCTTGCTCCCACCTATGTAAGTGCCCTGCTACATCGCCATAATAACACCACCTTCATGAAAGGCATAGGGCTTATGTTGGTGTAGTTAGGGCAACTGTGTCTGTGTAGACTCTGCAGGTTACTTGCTTACTCCATGTTGGAGCCGTGAAATTCACAAGAAAGCCCGGCTCACAGCTTGGGCTGTCACCCTGGGGAAGGTGGCGGGGCTCCAGCTGGAGCCCAGCTTCCCCCTGGACTCCTGGCTTGCCGCTCCCAGATGTGCTACTGCCCAGGCTCCCTGCTCTGAGCTGGACTGCCCCCCTGGGGTCCCAGCTCCTCACTCCCAGCCAGGCTGTGCCTGCTTTACTTACAGCCAGGCTGCCCCCCCCCCCCAGTGTCCCCGCTCTGAGCCAGGCTGTGCCCACCTGGCTCCCTGCTGGGAGGGCGGTCCCAACCCAGCTCCCCGTTCTGAGTCAGACTGCACCCACCCGACTCCCCACTCCCTGCAGGGATCCTGGGTACTGCCCACTCTGCGGGGTCCCGGTTCTCTGCAGGGAGCCTAGCTGCACCGAGGCTCCTGGCTCCCCGTGGAGAGCCCGTGGGGGGTGGGGTTTCAGCCGGGCAGAGTTGAGAGCCTGGGCTCTCAGCCCCCGACACTGCCCCTCTTAAGTAGAAGTGCTTCTGGTGAGGACGCGCACACCACCGACAGAAGGAGAGTAGTGTGGACATGAACCACCACAGTAATTACTATGGTGACTGTAAGTCGACCTAACAATGTCTTTGCCTCTCCTGAACCAGGAATTCCCCAAATTGTATCTAACATTCATTTGCACTGCGGTTTGCATTACTTAGTCTGGCTAATACTTCAGGTGTTTTATTCATTAATATGTGGCTTTAAATGTGCTCTGGCATAGTTTTTAGATTAGCTCCCTTAAATATTAACATATGGCTTTTCCCTACACTTCTCTGGCAGTGAAAATGGCTTGAATAGACTGCCTAAATTAGTTAGAATGAGGATGGTTCCGCATCCACGGTGGCTCAGACCAAGATGTTTCATTGTGTTTGGCTTGTAAAAAGTTAATTCTTAAAGTCTAAAGAGACTATTTGGTGCTGGTGACACAGCAAAGGGATATCTCTTGTTTTGTTCAGAAGAATAGTTAAATTGCCCTGTGGTGGCTCTGAGTGGAGTTGTAATTTAGATCTTACTGAGGCTCCGGGGACTCCAAAGTTGCCATTTTTGTGGAATATGGTTGTGAATCTGAGTACTAATAATGGGAAGACAGGAGTAAAAAATAAGAGGTTCTGGATAGTTAACTTAAAAAATAAATTCACCATTGGGCAGAGACCAGTCATAGAAACTTTCAGCCTGAAAGGTTCAGAAATGTAGGGATTATTATAGAAACTATAATGCAACCTTAACTGTAATAGTTACTCCTGCTCCTTCTGGGATACTGTACAAACCTCTTATCTGTAACTGATGAAATACAAATGTTGAGCCTCATGACTTATGTGCTTTAGTAATTTTTAGAAATACTCCTTCCTATATTCAAAGGCACTTTGAAAAGTAGTATAGTATTAATTATTCTGACAACTGTAAGAGTTTGACCCTCCTCCCATTTAAGTTTAAGGGAGTTTTGTCATTGACTTCAAGTAGTCATATGGTTAAAATCTTGTAGAAATCTGTATCTGTAGGTCAAGGGAGTGTGTTGAAGCCTGCTTGGCACCTGAGTGATGGTAGTTTTCCTTTCAGCCAGGAGAAGCCGAGAAAGAAGCACAAGTGGAATCTGGCTCAGTACAACTCTCACAAATGGTTGCCAAAAGGCCCATGAGAGATTTCATTGGTCTGGAAGAGTGTGACAAAACTACCCGTGAAGCTATGCTGAACTTCAGCTTCTATCTAACAATTGGGGACATGGATGAGGCCTTCAAATCCATCAAACTCATCAAAAGGTGGGATCTAAATATTGAGATCATATGAAGTTTTGTTCCCTTTAGACTTCTTCAATTTTTCCTCCTTCTCTTTACCCTCATTCACACTCTGTCGTCCTAAACAAGTTGAAACCTTTACCCTTTAGGTATTATATTAACTTTTTCTTTGCTGGTCTTGTACTATACCTGTCGTGGTGGTGTCATCCACTGAGAACAATGAAATGTCAGGACATACCTAGTGCATCTAGCAGTACAGCAGATGGGATGTACCTGGCATGGTCAGCAGCAGTCAAATGAACTTCTATGACTGTATGATATTGGACATCTCATCTTAGTACCCATGCTCATGTTAATTTTAATGCTATTAATTGGTAGTGTTGTCAGATGTTGACTGCGTGTGTGTTCTCTCTGTGTGCTGACCCAGCTCTGCATAGATAGCTGGCACAGCAGACCTCAAGCAAACTGCCTAATGACCACAAGATCCGTTTGTGACATTGCACTCTATATGATTTTATGAAAATATGCTAATGAGTATGAATATAATGTAACTGGAATATGCTTCATGCAAAAGGTCTCTTGTAAGGGATCATTACAAAGCTTATAATCTACTGAGTGTGGTCATCCTATTTGTATAAATGTATCACTCTTGTATCTGAAATTAGAAATATGAAATATAACTCTGAGGGCCTATTGTAATTATGCAGTGTGGGCCATTAATGGTGGTTTGGAATCTTGATGGCTCCTTATTAACCAGGACAATTGTCTGTAAATGGCTCTGTTTTACTTGTAAGTCTTCCTGTGTACGTGTGTGCTGGCAAGTGGGTAACGAAGTTTTACAGTGACGTGATCATGTCATCTGAAGTGGAATCCATCTTTAACCTGGTGTCTTTCCATTTAGAAGGGGGGGGACCCAGAGAGACAAAAGATTCCTGCCTTGTGCCAAAGCTATATAAGTGGGTGGAACAGAACAAAGGGGGCGGCCATCATGAGAAATCTCCTACCTGCTACCTGAGCTGGAACAAGGGCTATACCAGGGAAAGGATTGTGCCCAGACTAGGAAGGCTTCCAGTCTGTGAAAGAAACTTATTGAAACATCTCTGAGGGTGAGATTTTATCTGTATTCAGTTTTATTACTGTATTAGACATAGACATAGACTTGTTCACAATTCGCTTTTTTCTGTCTGTTACTACTTGGAACCATTTAAATCCTACTTTCTGTATTTAATAAAATCACTTTTTACTTATTAATTAACCCAGAGTATGTATTAATACCTGGGTGGGTGGGGCAAACAGCTGTGCATATCTCTCTATCAGTGTTCTAGAGGGCGAACAATTTATGAGTTTACCCTGTATAAGCTTTATACAGGGTAAAATGGATTTATTTGGGGTTTGGACCCCATTGGGAGTTGGGCATCTGAGTGTTAAAGACAGGAACACTTCTTAAGTTGCTTTCAGTTAAGTCTGCAGCTTTGGGGCATGTGGTTCAGACCCTGGGTCTGTGTTGGAGCAGACTGGCATGTCTGGCTCAACAAGAGAGGGTGCTGGAGTCCCAAGCTGGGAGGGCAGGGAAAGCAGGGGCAGAAGTAGTCTTGGCACATCAGTTGGCAGCCCCAAGGGGGTTTCTGTGACCCAACCCATCACACTTCTAAGTTATGAAGGCACTCAGTGAGGTTTTTTGTCAACGAAGCACGGTCCTAATGCCCCGGCTCAATGGTTGTAGGTTATACACTAACACATGTATGCCTGTTGCAATGGACTAGCTCAGTTAGGGGGGAGGGATAGCTCAGTGGTTTGAGCATTGGCCTGCTAAACCCAGGGTTGTGAGTTCAATCCTTGAGGGGTCATTTAGGGATCTGGGGCAAAAAAAAAAAAATTTCAGGGACAGTACTTGGTCCTGCTAGTGAAGGCAGGGGACTCAATAACCTTTCAAGGTCCCTTCCAGTTCTATGAGATAGGTATATCTCCATATTTTATTAGTGGCGGGACTTTCCACTGTCCCCTAGGCCAGCTAAAGACACACTCTCTGAGACTCCATTTTATACACCGATACAAACAAGTTACATATTGCCCCTCTGACATAGTTAGTTACTGCCCCCTCATGTGGCTTGTTACCACCCATTACCTTGTATATGTTGGCTCAATCAAAACATCTCTATTCATCACACTGTCATCCTGACCTTATCTTTAAGAGCGGTCAATGTGTTCTTGTTATCTTTGGGGGCGGGGGAGTGTTTGTACCGTATTGACTGTCGGGTTGTTCTGGTACCATCCTTCTGGAATGTGTTTGTGTGAGTGTCCTGTGCCTAGCCTTTTTTAGGAATGTGTGTGTTTTTTGCAATACCAGCCCTGTTCTTGCCAGGTTCTGTGAGCTTGCAAGCAGGCAGAGCCTGACCTCTGCTAACTTTGCTACTATGCTCTATATCAGCAAAGCTTGACCACTACTTTTGTTCAGGCCTCACACCAGGTCTTGGATACAAGGGCTTATGTCTCAGGCTCCCTTCTTACTATAGGTAGATAATATTATGGTATGTTGAATACATCTAACCTGAATCATGATTCATTACAAAATGGACATTATGAAAATATTAATGTGTGCTGAAAGATGCAGTTGTTCAGGCATATTGTACAGCTGCACAAGTCAGGACTTAACTAAACATCTACACTTCTTAGTCTGTTGAAAACACTTGGCCTCTGGCCTTGGGCCTTTCAGTGCACCTGATGGAGTCAGATGTCTGGGGTAAACGCACACCTTGTCACTTGTTATCACAGTGCACCACTGATGAAAATAATTAGTTTTCAAATGTTACAGAAGGATAGCCATCACTTTTCAAGGACAGATTTGCAAATAAAACATTCTGGCCATGTGGATTCTCTTTTGTTAAACAGATAAAACATGATTAATAATGATTGATCTTATTATTTGCCATTCAAATACAAAGTACATCATCTAAAGGGAATTGAACATTCACCACTTTATTTATACATTTAAAATAAACACAGTAATACCAAGTATTACAATGTTACTGACCACATAGGTGACTTTTAAATTTTAATATACATATTATAATATAGATATTGCAATATTAGCTGAAATAATATGTCTTAAATATTCCAATACTTTATTTTTAAAAACTGTAATTATAGCACAATTATTTTTAGAAAATACCTTGCTTTTCTGTAAAATAAGTCAGGGAAATGGAAACAAACTTCCGTTGGTTTTTATAAACTGGTATAAGAAAAAACTTCTTATCAGCTTTATAGAACTCTGCTCTCTAGAGCAATGTATTGTGGGGGGCTGAATTCTAGAAGTCCTTGGTTCTAGAGCATCAAGCTCTGTAGAGCGCTACTGACTTTGGGCATCGTGCAGAGTGGCAACTGGGGCTGCATTCCTTATTACGTGAGAATTTGGGTGCAGAATAGAACTCAAGAGCCACTTGATGACCACTTTTTAACAAAGTGAAGCAAAATATAAAGGAGACAGTGACAAAGATGAAAAGCAGAGAATTCAGCTGGGAGCAGCATAACAGCCTCAGAGAGAGATTTTATAATGTTCGCAGCTCATAGTCATTCAGTCTTATCAGTGAGTATGATCAAGGTAACATCTTATACTGGAAGTTTTAAAAACATTTCTCATTGCTGCTTGTCCTTTTCTAACTCTTGTATTTAGGGACTTCTGCAGTGTAGTTTTTGGCTTGCTGGTTTGCTGCCTGATACTACATGCACATTGTTGACATGAGCCATCATGCTGTATAGCATCACACTTATGCACTAGAGGTCTGATCTTGCAAGGTGCTGAATACTTTCAGGTCCCACCAATTTATTTGGCACTGAGGGGTCTGACCTGCAAGGATCAATTCTTAAATGCCCAGTTTTCAAATTTGGGTGCTCTGATTTGCATTTGTGAGGCAATTATGCTCCCAAGTATCTGCTTTAGGTGCCAGTGTGCCAGTATGTGCAGAATGAACATGCTGACTTAGGCACCCAAGTTTGAAAATTGCATGCCAAGTCTGAACACTTTGTGGGAAAAGAGAATTTAGTATATTCATTCATAGTAGCCATTTCTGACAAAATAAATTAATAGTATATTTGGGGGTATGGGGAGGTCGTGGTAAAACCTGTTCCCATAGATATTAACCCACAGTGTAAACAATGGAGTGCACTTTCAGCACAGTGGGTAGGGAGTTTTAGCTGTGTACCTCTCTTTCAGTGTTAATGGCACCTCTAGCTGCCTGCAAAATTAACTTAAACACTCCCAAAGTCTCTGTTTTTAAGGAGAAAACAGTGTCTGAAAACACACACACTAATTTTTTTACACTCCTATAATTTACAAATGGCTAGAATTATATTACTTGCTTCTGGGGTTATAGATTGTGTTCCATGCTTCAGTGTGGAAGACATGTTACAGCCAAATTAGATGTTCCTAACAATCGGGTAGGTCAGGCTCACCTTAAAGGAAACATTACCTAAGCCCAAACTATGCTTTTGTAAATTTTGACACCCATGACAAATTTCCTGCTCTGTCAGACTGTTTATCTATTGGGTCCAAAGGAGGCTTCTGAACACAGCTGAGCCCTTGAGCTTGTTGCATTATTATTAGGGAGCAGGATAACTTCATTCAAAATAAGGGAAGAATTTAAAGTAGTAGGTTGCCCTTTTCCCACTTTCAGTACCCTGACCAAACTCACTCTGTCTCTGCCACAGTTGAAAACTCCTGGCATATGGCTGTAAAGTTCTATCGGGATGCTTGTGCTGACAACCTAATATTTTTCCATTGTACAGTAGAGGAAGAGAGGTGCTGTATAAAATATATATATATATATATATATATATATATGTATGTGTGTGTGTATTATACATATATATAGATAGATGGAGCCCATCCAAATAATAATTGAGGGCCTCTTTTCAAAAGAAGTGAGCTTTGTGATGTCCTTCGACACTTAGTTTTAAATTACAATGTATACTTATAGAAAACAATTCCAATGCAAGTCTCCTCAGAGGACTCTCCCTTTTTAAGCACATGCTCTCAGCATGGTGACTCAACATAGTCATTCTCCAGCCCCCGGCGGAAGTGAGCAGTCAGGGTACGGCTAATGACAATGACCCGAGGCGCCATGCAGTCCTCCCGCCTGTGAAGGATGTTCCATATGAGGATGGCGGCTGCCAGTGTGGCCAGGAGGCAGGCCCCAATGTTCAGGTAGCAAGACCAGGACAGGTTGGTGTAGGGCCCTATACGGTAGAAAGTTACCAATCCAATGACCAGAACAAAACCTGCAAGCAGAGTGAGAGAGAGACACTTTTTCAAAATGGGTACTTCTCTTGAATTTCTCTAGCACATTTCACCCCAAAGGATCCCACACTGCTTCAGAAATTATACACAGGGATCACTTTACCCAAAAACATGCAGCCTCTCTGGAGTGAAACCCAGGAGGTTTCTAACAGAGCATAGAAACACTAAACAACAGTTTAGGACAGTATAAGGACAGAAAAAGATAAATTATCCAGATGAAACTACAAGAAAAATTTAGGAAAATGGAATGTAATATTCAAGCTTGATTTAGCCAGGTTTCTGGAGATAACACTTCTAAACTTATTAAATGTGCCATCAGAGGCGCTGCCTTTCTAATGTGGTGGTGGGTGCTTGACACCCCAGCTCTGCCACAGGCCCCGACCCTGCTCCACCGCTTCCCCCAAGCCTCTACCCCCACCCTGCCTCTTCCTGCCCCGTTCTGCCCCCTCCCCTGAGCATGCCTGGCCCTCGCTCCTCCCCCCTCCTTCCCCAGTATTTCCTGCACGGCACGGAACAGCTGATCTGCAGTGAGCGGGATGCAGTGGGAGAGAAGGGAAGGTGCTGATCGGAGGGGCAGCTGGTGGGCGGGAGGCACTGTGGGGAGGTGGGGCACTGGATGCTGGTGGGTGCTCAGCACCCACCATATTTTTTAATGTGGGTGCTGCAGCCCTGGAACACCCATGGAGTCAGCGCTTATGTGTGCAATAGATTCTTTAACATCCATATGGTCAGAACCTCATTGTATATCTTGACCAAAAGAGTGGGTACCTGGATTGCCCCCTCCACATCAGGCCTATTTCTTTCCATGCTGATTTAAAATATCCTGTGCCCCACCAATCCTCTTTTGTATGCTTTTTAGTACTTGTGTCTCATTGATACTATTGGTGACAAAGGCCTATGATTTTTCATGCCGCCTTTCCTACTCTTCCTGCCAGTGCAGCAAGTTGGTATATTGATTAAAAATATGTATAAAGCAACTTCCATCATTCAGAAAACTACATTAATTCAGAAATACATTTTTAAAAGTATTTAAAACAAACCACCCATATAAACTATAAGTAGGTAGAGAAGGTACATAATAGAAAGAATAAAATATATACTGTAGAGAAAGGGAGATGGAGAATATAAGACTATGGGGGACCCCACCATCGTGGTCGTAATTAAACTTTTGAAAAAAATGTTTTCAGTTTAAAAGCCGGGAGGGAGGAAAATCGAGGGAGAGCAAGGTCCAGCACCAGTGACAACCAAAGCTATGTCTACACTAGCAAACTTAAAGTGGCACAGCTGTACCAATGCAGCTGTATCGATGCTGTAAGATTGCTCGTGTAGCTGCTCTATGCCGATCGGAGAGAGCGCTCCTGTTGACATAATAAAAACACCTAAATGAGCAGTGGTAGCTATGTCAGCAGGAGAAACTGTCCCGCCAACATAGTGCTGTGCACATGAGTGCTTATGCTTGCAAAACTTATATCAATCAGGCAGTGTTTTGTTCACACCCCTGAGTGACATAAGTTTTGCCAACATAAGTGGTAGTGGTAATCACCTAATAACCTAAAAGACAATGGTAAAATCACTCAAAGACTGGTGATGTAAGTGTAATAATAACACTTTGCACTTCTCTAGTGCTTTTCTTTCAAAGATCTCAAAGTGCTTTACCAACAGTAAAGAGTGAAATTCTCACCACACCTCCTGTGAGGCACCATAAGTAGTAAATAATATTCTTCCCATTTCAAACTGAGGAAACTGACAGGTGAAGTGATTTATCTAGTCATACAGGAAATCTGTAGTGTAGAGTAAAGGATAGGACTCAAATCTTGTGGCTCCCAGTCTCATGTGTTAACAAGACTGTCCTTCCTGAAGGATGCATCAATAATGCAAAATTGCTTTACAGCCCTCTATGCTTCCCTTCCTCTCCTTCCATTTAAAGCTAGTTATCAACTTTTAAGAGAGGTAATTTGTAGATCGAATTAGTTTGACAAGAACTTATACAAAGAGGCAAATATGTCTTGCTTACTAAGTAAAACACAGCTTCCTCTTCTCTCAAACACTTCCTTAACCACCACTATAACAGAAGAAATTAACATGGACAAAAGGACCCCATAATGGAGGAAGACTGAAATAAACAAAGGTCAATAAACAGCCAAAGAGGGATCTATAGATACCATCTCACTAAGTTCATGGGCAAGGACAAGTCATGCATGAGCCAGTCTTTCCTAAGTTTCCAGTGTCTGCACGCTATCTTTCTGCATTAGTAGCATTGCTTGGAAACAGTGTTATCACAGAAGGTCTGCCTTTCTATTGTATATAAAGTCATCCTAGCAGTGATTGGAGACGCCGTCACTAGATACAGATCCCTCACAAGGAGCACTAGTTGGGAGTATATCTCCCAGTGTTAGAAAGTAGCGGGCAACAGCTGTTAAGGTTTTCACTGTGCAAATAAGTTTTATTTTCATTGAAGAGTTTCAGACACTAATTTATCTCTGGTGCAACTCCACTGAAGTCAGTGGAGTTATATAGAGCATGGATTTGGCCCCATATATTTTCTAGAGCTTTTAAAAAGGTATTCTTTCAAGTCGATCTGCTTCTAGGTGGGGCAGCCCCAGTTTGTCCTTGTTTTCTGTCCTTTCACAATCGCTTCTATGAAATTCTCTGCTCACTTACCTCCACTTTTAACTTACAACACCTTGTAGACTATGGGGGTGTGAATTGCAATGTTGCACTGTAACTACCTCATGTAGACCCTGCTGTTGGTAGTCCATCGCTGACAATTATGATATTGTCACAGTTCTCATCTATGGCTATGCATATGACTCCGAAGTCTGAACCCTGATGCATAGTCGACCACACTGAGGGCATGGGAAATCTGTATTTATGATGTTTGATGATGCAGCTGTGTGGCACTTTTCATGTGCAGCCTGGAGATGAATTTGTCGATTCTGCTCAAACCTGTTACATGCTGATCTTGTCAGAGTCAGTGAGTCCTATTCTGAGCCATTTGCTCAAATTCTTTGGGATTGATGCCAGCCCATTGGAGACTGTTCTTCAGATTATCTTTTACTCTTAGGGGAATTCTGTGCCAAAAATTAAAATTTCTGCACACAATATTTTTAAATTCTGCATATTTTATTTGTCAAAATAACACAATATAATCATACCAGTTTCAATTATTTTTGGTCATTTATTTCAAAATACCTGTCAGCAAGTATGTTTGTAACAATACAGAAAACAAAAAAGATACAGGAAATTTTTTTGACAAATAGATTCCTTACTAGGCATATTAATACAGAACTCTGAGTAATAATTCATTTAAACTACACTACAGAACCGTGTTTCCCGCACCCTTCAGAAGCAGTGCAAAGGCTTGGGGGAGTCAGGGGTAATGGAGAAGCTGAGGGAGAGGGAAGTAAATTGCTGGGAAGGAGCCTGGGTGTGAACTTGGAGGGTTGTTGGGTATGGATGGAAAAAGTATGGAACAGGTTTTTTTGGGGGGTAGGGAGGGATTGTTAGGGAGCTTCCTCCATGCAGACCCTGGCTGACCCCTAACCTCTCCCCTTCAGTCAGGCACATCTGCCCCTGCCCCCATGTGTCCTTGCACCCCCCTCCACATGTGTCTCCATCCCCACTCAGACACCCACTCCCCCATCCCCATGTGGCCCAGCATTCCCTTCCCCTGTCCCTATGTGGCTCTGTACCCTCCCCCATCTCCATGTGTTTCTGTGCCCCCACCTAGCCACTCCCCTGTCCCTATGTAGCTCTGCACCTCTTCCCCATCACCATGTGGCCCTGCACCTCCCTCCCCCCGTGGCCCTGTGCCTCCACTCCCATTCAGCACCTGCCCCAGTCTGTCCTCCCCCCCCATCAGCCCCTGTCTGATGACACCCCCCCCCCAGCACCCCACACTATCTGTCTCCCCAGAGCCCCTGTCTCCTGACCTGGCTTGACAGGCGCTGCTAAGAAGGGAGGCTCTTTCTCTTTCCTAGCTCATTAATTATGCACGCAATAGCGCAGAATTCCCCCAGGAGTAATCTTTGAAGCACTTATATGGACGACCCTTCTTTCTTTTGCTCTGACTCAGATCTGTTTTGGAAGATGGTGGTCTTCCATTCTGATGACGTGTCCGGTCCCCTTAAGCTGTGCTCTCAGTAATATTTCCTCAATGCTGGTTGTGTTTGCTCTTTCAAAGACCTTAATATTGGTCACTCTGTCCTGCCAGCGAATGCTCATTATTGAGTGGAGGGAATGCATGTGAATTGCTCAAGCTGTTTAATGTGACAGCTATAAAGAGTCCACGTTTCAGATCCATACAGGAAAGATGTTAGAACCACTGCACTATAGATCTTCAATTTGGTGGCGCGACAAATGTTGTGTTGGTTAAGGACTTTTGTTCGGAGTCTGCCAAGGGCCGGCTGGCTTTACTAATTCTGGAGGAAATTTCCTTATCAAGGGAACCATCACTTGAGATGGTACTGCCCAAATACTTGAACTGATCCATATTTTTCAGCTGTGTGCCTTGGATGAAGATGGCTGGCATTGGAATGAGGTGCTGGGTGGAACAAGACCTCTGTCTTCCTGAGACTGATGGCGAGGCCAAAGATCTGGGATGCTTCAGAAAATCTATCAACGATGACCTGAAGGTCATCATGTCTATGAGCCATCAAGGCAGTCATCTGCAAAAAGTGCCTCGCCGAGAAGTCTCTCCAGTGTCTTGGTCTTAGCATTGAGTCTTTGAAGATCAAAGAGGGAACCATCGAGTCGATAGCAGATGTATATCCCCTGATCCAAGTCCCTTGTTGCATGGCTGAGAACACAAGCAAAGAACAAGTTGAACAGCACTGGAGCAAGTATGCAGCCTTACTTCACTCCATTCAAGATTCCGAACACACCAGAAAAGTCACCACTGGTGAGCACTTGCACTGTCATGTAGTCATGGAACAGACAGATGATTTATATGAATGTTCTTGGGCAGCCCAGTTTATGCTGAATAGCCCATAGACCCTTTCTGTTGACTGTATCTAAAGCTTTGGTCAAGTCACTGAAAACTGCATACAGGTCCATGTTCTGCTCTAAGCATTTTTCCTGGACCTGCCCTACGACAAAGATCATGTCCATAGTACTACAACCTGGTCTGAAACCACACTGCACTTCTGGCAGATTCTCCTCAGATATGTTTGCAATGAGTCTGTTCAATAGAATGTGAGGTAGTATTTTCACTGCTGTACAGAGGAGAGCAATGCCTCTATAGTTTCCGCAGTCAGCTTTGCTGCCTTTCTTTTGTAACAGTGATACAATAATAACATCTTTGAAGTCTTGTGGCATTTCTTCTTCCTCCCAGATGCTACTCAAGATGTCATGAAACACCTCGATGGCCTTGGGGCCTGCTACTTTATACAGTTCTGCTGGAATACGATCCTTTCCAGAGGCTTTGCCAGAGTTCAGTTGTTAGATGGCTTTCACAATTTCTTCAACTGATGGAGGGAGGTTGAGGGTTTCTTGGGTAAATGATTAAGGACATGCTGATCAACTGTGCATGGTCTATTGAGTAGACTATTGAAGTGCTCAGCCCATCTCTGTACAATTCCCTCCTTGTCTTTGATGAGGGTTGTGCCATCTGCCGACTTCAAGGGGGCTGTGCCAGTTTTAGATGGTCCGTAGACTGCTTTGAGAGAGTCAAAGAACATCTTTGCTTTTTTGTATCTGCATAATGCTGAACTTCTGCAGCTTTCCTCTCCCACAACGCACCCTGCATTCTCCTCAGTTCAGACTGGACCTTGTTCTGTAGGTACTTAAACTAATCTTTCTTTGAGATGGAAGTAAATTCATTTTGCTATTCAATAAATGCTTTATGCATGTCACTTAGGAGTTTGGAAATGTTCTCATTGTTCTCATCAAACCAATCCTGATGCACCTTTTTTTTTTTTTTTTTTTTTGGCCCCAACATTGATTTAGTTGTGTCAATAATCACTTTTGTCAATAATCACTATCCTAGAAAGCACTGCTCAGTCGCCTAGGATGCTGCCGAACTTTTCCGCTGCCCCAGGGACGGAGCTGAATGGCCACTGATCCCAAGGTCGCCTACGTGCAGGATTGTGGCTACAACTGCCAGTGGTCATTTCCACCTGTCACTTGCTACGCCCCCATCGCCGCAGGACTTGGATTAATGATATAATGTTATTGATGATAAGGTTTGATAAAATTATGTTAATGGGATGAGAGTTGCGAGAAAACCTGTGCAGGAAATTTTTGAGTGAGAAAGCCGTTGCACAGAGGCAGTCCCACTCTCTCTGCCACAGAAGCCAGATTCCAGCGGCACGAAGAATCGTTACGGCTGGGGACTTCCTTAGCTGCAGTGGGTGACCGGGACATCTTCAGTGCTTGGTCATACTCTCCGTACCCCACAGCATGTTGCTGAACCGCCTTTCATGGCTGTTGAATCACAAATTAATTTCCTTTGCCCAGTCTGCCAGAACAGTCTTTGCATGCTAGAGAAAGGCAGTTTCCCTATTTCACCGAGGGTAAAAGACCCTTTGGCTACCCTGCTAGGGTGAACTGAAAGGTACTTACATCAAGTTAATGTAGTCCTGGTTGAAGTGGGACTGTGTTAAGGTGAACTAGGTATCTTTTAGTTTATGCTAGCAGGGTCTACAGAGGGCAGATATACCCAATAGTTTATGGTGTTCTGCAGCTCACACCCCCATAGTCTGCATGGTGGAGCCATGTAGACAAACCTATAGTTAAGATCATTCAAGCGATGTCTTTATTTTAATTTCCAGTCTTCTCTCTCGTTTGGGGTACAAAATGACAATCACTTGATGGCTTTATTCCCCTAAAGATTTTGAGATCCAGCCTGCAGTGGACTTTTTGCATAGTGATCAGCACACTCAGAATGCTGACTTCATCAGAATAACTGTTTCATCTCTAAGTTTATCTATGAAGAAAACCTTGTAAAGACCCCAGCCAGTATTCTTTGTGCACTCAAAACTCCCATTGAAGTTGATGGGAATTGTTTGGTGTGCACAGAATGCCACATGGAACTCTAAAATTGTAATAAACTAGGTTTGCAATACAGATTTTTTTAAAATAGATACTTAATAGCTTTAATCTCCCCTTTTTGTAATACCTTTTTGGATTGCTTTTGATTCTCTGCTGACTTTGGTGTTTGTTAGGTTATTGTTACTTTTGCCTTTAAGGCTTTATTTAAAGGCATTTTTTTGTTAATAATAATTTTTTGTTAATAATAATGGCACACAGGAAGGCTGTCGCAGCCAGAAATTAAAACCACATTGCTTTAGTCCCAGTCTAATGCTTTAACCACAAGCCCCATTTTCCTCTGAATTCAGTGATGTTACTCCTGACATATACTGGTGTGAAGAAGGAAAATCAGGTCCATTATTATTTGTGGAACGCATGCCTCATTTTTTTTAAACTGACCTCTTAGAGGTTGATTTACCTGTCTGTAAAATGGAGATGATAATTCTTTCTTTTTCCCACCCTTTATTTGTCATGTCTATTAAAACCGTAAACTCTTTGGGGGGAGGGACTGTCTCTTAGTATGAGTTTATACAGTTCTAGCTTAATTGGGTTCTCATCTCAGTCAGGGCCAGCTCCAGGCACCAGCTGAGCAAGCGGGTGCTTGGGGCGGCAGATTGTTCGAGGCGCTGTGCTGCCCAATCCTAGGGCGGCACGGCCGCTTTTTTTGTTTGTTTGTTTGTTTGTTTTGTTCCGCTCTGGCTGCCCTGTAGGGGGCGGCGGCGCGGAGAACCAGAGCGCCCTGCAGGGCAGTCCTCTTCCTTCCCTCCCTGCCGACCAGAGCGGAGTCCTCGTGGCAGGTGGCAGGAGGCGGCGCAGCGGGAGGGGCCGCGTGGCAGCGCCCCTGCTGTAGCTCTGGCCGCCCCCTTCTCTCTCTCTCTCTCTCTCCCGCCCGCTCCCTCTCCCTCCCCCCCCCAGCCGGTCCCCCTGCACCGCGCTCCGGCCGCGCCGCAGGTTTGTTTGTTTTTTTGCTTTGCCGTTCTGGCCGCCCCGTTTTTTGTTTTTGTTTTTTTTGCTTGGGGCGGCCAAAAAGCCAGAGCCAGCCCTGATCTCAGTTGGGGCCTGTACACGCTACTGTAATACACATAAGACCTGAAATTATTTTAACTGATGTTTGTAAGCTAGACTAGAATTCAGTTTGTTGGTGTCCCTTTTAAGTAGGAAGAACATTGGGCCTAAACTACTTGATAGTGTGCCTTTATAAGTAAATAAAAAGTACCATTATATATGTTTATAATACTTAAGGCCAGATTCTGTGGGTGGGGGCACGTTGGTTCAGGAAACCCTTTCCCTTCCTTTCATGCCTGCACAGGGCTAACCAGAACCTGCTGCTTATGTTTGCCTAGATGCTCTTGGGCATGAGAAGGCAGGGCCATGGTCTAACCAGTCCAGCAGAAGATTGGTGCTGACACCAGGAAGTATATGCTAGATGCGGCTCCTCAAAGGTTACACCACATGGTTCCTTTAGTAACCCTGGATGCTTCCAGGAACTGCCACTCATGCAATACACCTCCCGTTGCTGTAATGCCCTCTCTTTAATAGGCAGCAGGTTTAAAACAAACAAAAGGAAGTATTTCTTCACACAACGCATAGTCAACCTGTGGAACGCTTTGCCAAAGGATGTTGTGAAGGCCAAGGCAATAGCAGGATTCAAAAAAGAACTAGATAAACTCATGGAGGATATGTCCATCAACGGCTATTAGCTAAGATAGGCAGGGATGGTGTCCCTAGCCTCTGTTTGCCAGAAGCTGGGAATGGGCAACAGGGGATGGATCACTTGATGATTACCTGTTCTGTTCATTCTCTCTGAAGCATCTGGCATTGGCCACTGTCGGAAGACAGGATACTAGGCTAGATGGACCTTTGGTCTGACCCAGTATGGCTGTTCTTATGTTCTCTCTCCTCCTCACATGGCTGTGGCTTCTAAAATTGTGGTAGAACCTTGCATGTTTACAGTACTACACACATTGTAGCAGTAGCTATTTCTCAGCGATTTAAATACTTCATTGTAAGACTGAAAACACTATTCCAAAGGGAATCAAGAAGAAAACACAGTTAACTGTATTGTGCTAAGCTCCTCTAAATATGCTTGCATCTGCAATAGGAAGTAGTGCACCGTGATATATCATCTGTCTCGCCCAATTTATAAATATGAAGGAGGCATTACTGCAATAAATTCCGCTTCTCCTGATGTAGCCATTTGGCTTGATCAACTTCAGGTGAAATTGTAGTTGCTGCTCTACACCAGTCATACAAAAGAAGAAAAAGATCTATCTTGTAAGCTTTTTTCCTTTCTGTACAAAGGATGCATAGATTGAGTTGCCTGTTTTGCCGATATGTCACAAGGTGACATGCTGTACAAGTTAAGGTTCATAAGCTAACCAACAGTTTCACCCAGCAAATGTGTGATAGACTTTGAAATGCTGATTAGAGATCAGGGCCACACAAGACAATGAGTGCCCTGGAAGTATCAGAATTATCCTGGCATCTATCTCCCTTGCTGTTCTGGTGCCTTGTAATAAGTGAATCACTGAGTTGTCTGGCTCGTCTTAATCAGTTTTTCCTTGAATAGATAATGCACAGAGTTGGTGATGATGGGCTTGATACAAAGACCGTTGAAGTCAGTAGTAGTCTTTCCATTGACTTCACTAGGTTTTAGATCTTTGCTTATATGGGCAGCAATAACCTGCCTCTACTGTAACTTTAGATAAAATATATCACAATAAATAATTTTAGTCTGAGTATAGCAGCTGCATAACTTCCAATCATTGCATTGTGTGTAGTGGCTTCTTCAGTATGCCAGTGTATCTATGGTACTGTTATGTCTAATGTGTGGAAATATTGTGTGATTAGCACTTCCAGTTTCCTGACCTAAAATGAGATCCATTGGTACAAACCTGCTGGGGAAAATACCTACAGGTTTACTGGCATTTGTGAGTGCTGCATTCCCCAGACAAACACTTCATCCCGTGCCTTGATCAGTTACACACAGGAAAGTGGCAATAGTCTGTTTACATTGCTTTATGGAACTTCAGAAAGGTAAAGAAATGCCTTAAGCATATTTCCCACTATGTAAACTTACTTCCAAACCCCTATATTATTATATTACCTGTCATTTTTTCTTCTATCTTTGAGATCACTTAGGGCAAGTTAGAATACTAAATGGGTATGCAGCTCTGGGCTAGACCAGCAGTCTTTGTGAGCACCTCTGTTCTATTTTGTGGAGTGATTATTCATCAGGAAAAAAGACTAAGGTTTCCTCACAGTGCTTAAAATAAAACTATTTTGGTTAGCAGGACTGTTTCCCTTCACAGGCCCTTTGCCTGAACCCTGGTTCAGACCAGCAGCCAATCACATGACAGCCTTTTCTCTTCTCGCAGTTTCATGCCAGGTTCTGAATGGGAGGGAGTCTGGAGATGAGGAGCTCAGAAAATGATTCTTACTTGGCAAAGAGCATAAGTGAGTCATAGGAGCTATTGAAGAGTAAAAACTGTCTGGTCAGTACAGTCTGCCACAGGCTAGACAGGAACTGACATTTAAGAGCAGAGAAAGGTGTGATGTAGAAGGAAGAGCAAGGAATATTATTTGAGAGAGATCTTACAGTTCACTGTTTCTAACCTCTGTGAATTAGTTTAGGGTGAGTGAGTTGAGAGAGCTTTAAAATCAAATTTTTATGGTAAGTATTTGACAGGATGAGTTACAGCATCCTCAATCAACAGTAATAATCACCAAGGTAACCAGAAACTGATGTTAGGCTTACAAATGTGGGAGTTCAGCAGCAGAAGTGTGAAGAGAGATCATACTCAGTGAGAGATACTGTGGCGCATACTAGGAGGCTTCATTGTCGCTGTACAGAAGTCAAGACTTCTTTGTACTGTAGTGAATAGTACTATTCCAAAGATTAGATATTTCTTGAAGCAAAGAGCCCCATAGTTTATTGGAGCAGTTTGATCCTGCACACTGCATATCTCTTGTTTGCTTGTTATTACACCAATGAGAATGTGTGCCAGTCAAGATTTGTCTGAAACATCTGGTACACCTCTACCCCGATATAACGCGACCCGATATAACACGAATTCGGATATAACGCAGTAAAGCAGTGCTCGGGGGAGGCGGGGTTGTGCACTCCGGCAGATCAAAGCAAGTTCGATATAACACGGTTTCACCTATAACGCAGTAAGATTTTTTGGCTCCCGAGGACAGCGTTATATCGAGGTAGAGGTGTATGTTTATTCACTAAATCACAGTGCTAAATTCATCATGCTCACCTTGTAGCAGCCTGGCCTTTGGGGAAGGTATTCACCCTTGTGGGAAGGTAGGGTTTTTTGCTGGGGAAGGACCGCTTTGCTTTCCGCTGGGCCTCTACTGGAGCATCATATCTGTGGGAAAGGCTATTCTGTAATCATTTGATGAGGGGTGTTCTAGGATGGGACCGAGAGGACTATCTGGTTATGTGCATACTGTGTGCTTTGCTGCTGGGCAAAATACTGGTGCACCTTAATGCTGAAGTAAAGTGCACCCATTTGTTTAACCGAAAGGCATATTTCTGGAATTTGATGCATTTGGTGTAATAAAGTAACTGGAATAGAACATTGTCATAGTATCAGTGTCTCCTGCTTTGATTAATAATAGCTTTTGCCTTCACTAAGGTATTTATTAGCAGCAGTAAACCTTTGGCAATATTCTAGTCTATTGACCTTTTTTGATGAATATTGTTGAATATTTATTGTTTCGTTCATAACTTCCTTTAGAAGGAATTCTAGGAAAAGCGGGGGCTGGGATTCTGCCTTCCCTTATAGTGGTATGTAGCTTGCGGTTAACACCCTTGTCATCAGTGGAATATGTTGATGCGAAACCAGTGTGAGAACAGAGTCTGACCCAGTATCAGGTTTATTGAAAATGCTCTTTTAATCAGATTTTTTTTTAAAAATAATTGTTTTAATATTGGAACTAAAACTATTCCCACTACTTTAAAATGACTGTAGTATCTTTGCGTTTTTTTAAAAAGATATTTCTTTCATACTGATAAACAGAGGGTCAGAACTGTTTCAGTGTTTCAGTAAAACACCTGACAGGTGTATTGGGGCAGAGATGTAATGAGAAGTGTGAAGGAATAAGGGCATTGAGCATAAGTCACGTTCCATCATTTTTGGTTTTTTTTGTTGGGATTTAAAAAAATTATATACAGTGTTTCATTTAATTCTGTTCCCTAGTCCTCAGAAGTATTGGGTTTATAGGCATCTTGATAGAAGTCTGCTTTAAGGATGGACTTGAAGGAAGCAAGGATGGAAGCAGATATTAGGCTGATTAGAGCCATATAAGTACTTGGATGGGCATGTCACATCAGTCATGGAAGGGTTCCAGGAGTAAGGCATGACACGGATGAAGGCATGGAGATGAGTGGAAGGACAAGAAGTGACCAGTTAGTTGCATGATTGATATCTTCATCTTTGTTCGGTGATGACTGTTCTGTTGTTCTGTACTGCATTAAGATGTATGTAGGTTAATGGTATAGAAGTTAGAAATGGAGAATCCCATTAGCTCATCTATTCTATCTCCCTGCCAATGCACAATCGTCCCTACTCTGTATTGTGGGACTAGAGTGAACAGTATGTCTGCAGGGGTGTCTCCATCGGTTACCACTAAAGGGGTGTCAGCCAAAAGACACAAGGTGTAGACAGTTAGAAATCAAGGCTTGAAATTCAAAGGAAAGGTGTAATAAGGTGTTTGGCTATAAATGGCAAGCCAAGCAGAGAGAGAAGGCTTCTTATTGTCTTCAGTATAGGGGCTGGACATTTATATGGATCTCAAGAATATCCAGAGTGATCGTAATTTAATAAGAAAAAAAATTAAACCTCATGTTTACAGTTTAAGCCAATCTCTTGCTATTGGGGTATGTCTGTGCTGCATTGTAAACCCAGGCTCTGACTCAGATTTAAGCCCAACCCTGCCCTACTGTCCATGCACAAAGCTTTCTGAGTCAGGTCAATAAGCCCTCAAGACTTGGGTCTGTGGACACACCCAGGAGGGTGGGTCTGAGCCTAAGTCCTGCTGTGACTGGGGTCCAAGTCCTGTCACTTTGTGGTGTGGATGCAGCTCAAGCCACAGATGTGAATCAGGAAGTCTGCATTGTGCAGTATGGACACTTTAGCACGGTTGTGTGCCCCGGGTCCAGGAGTTGTAAACCCAAGTTTACAGTGCAGTGTGAATGCATGGAAACATGACTCCGCAAGCATGTGTCCCACAAATCTGGGTTTACAATGCAGTGTAGGCATATACTTGGAGACCAGGATTAAACCTACTGTGGGGAGCAGATTATCCCACACGTGCCAATTGTGGGGTTCTTGCATCGTCCTCTGAAGCAGCTGATACTAGTAACTGTGAGAGAAAGGATGCTTGGTTAGATAGACGTTGGGTTTGATCTAATATAGCAGTTCTTGTGTTCCTAGTAGGTTAAACTTCTATAGATTCCCCTTTGCCCCCTATCATTTTAGTACTTGAAGGAGTTCCCATTAGGATTGTTACTCTGTGAGCTTTTTTTATCCACCCTTATATTCAGCATGTTGCAGCTGTAACAGTTTCTTGGAAAAAACTTCTAGAGAGAAATTTCTGAGGGTTGACACAAAATTCCACACACAAAACTCGTTCCATTTTCACCACATAACTTTTCCAAAGCAAACAGCTTTCTTTCCTGTGAACTGCGAGTTATGAGGTTTTGGAGCTGTGTGAATCCTAGTACAGCCACTGGAGTACTGCTTCCTCTCTCGTTTCCTTCCTCCCTGCTTCCTAGGGCTTTATTTTCTGTCAGAGGGTCATCCTTTTGAATGACTGTCAAATGCTCATGCAGGTGGCAGAAATAAAAAAGAAACAGGGCTGGGATCCGTCGTGAGTGCTGGTGAGGTGCATGTTGATCAGAGATGGTTGTGTTGTCAAGGCAGAAGTTGTGATTGGGGGCCTATAGAGTATGACAACATTTGAAACTCACAGTTTTCTGTAATAAAAATGACTTCTCAGATCACAATAATAATAGGAAACCATAGCATAGTGCACATGCTATGTTGCTAGGATGGTATTCAGGGTGAAAACAACCAACACTGGTGATCACCAACAGATTGAAGACTATTGTTAAAAAAAAATTAATAAAAGTAATAAATCTGCCAGTGATCACTAGTGGTCTGTGGAGCCCTTGCTGGTGCACTGCAGGAGGAAAGATTGTGAAAGATCTTTTAATCCATCTTGTGGCTTGTGTCTGAACCCTCTCCAGTTTATCGACATTCTTCTTGAATTGTGGGCCCCAGAACTGGACAGAGTGTTGCAGCAGTATTCCAGCACCAGGGCCAAATGCAGAGGTAAAATAATCTCTCTACTCTTTGAGATTCCCCTGTTTATGCATCCAAGGATTGTATTGGCCATTTTGGCCACAGCGCCTCACTGAGAGCTCATGTTCAGCTGATTATCCACCACAATTCCCAAATCTTTGTCAGATCATTGCTTCCCAGGGTAGCGTCCCCATTGTGTAGGTATGGTCTACATTCTTTGTTCCTAGATGTATACATTTATATTTAGCTGTGTTAAAACACACATTGTTTGCTTGAGCCCAGCTTAGCAAGTGATCCAGATCACACGAGGACAAGTCACTGATACCTTCATTATTTACCACTCCCCAAATTTTTGTGTCATCTGCAAACTTTATCAGTGATGATTTTGTTTTCTTCCAGGTCATTAATAGAAAGATTAAATCGCATAAGGGCCAAGAACAGATCCCTGCAGGATCCCACTAGAAACACACCCATTCAATGATGATTCCCCATTTACAATTACATTTTGAGACCTATCAGTTAGCTATTTTTTAAACCATTTAATGTGCACCATGCTAATTTTAAATCTTTCTAATTTTGTAATCAAAATGTCATGCTGAACCAAGACAAATGTCATATTAGAAATGAAGGGGGCAGAATTCCACAGTGTGAATGAAACTCCACAATCCTCATTTGACTATGTTTTGTGTAGAAAGTTCTTATAAATACATGTTTCATATCCACTGTTCTCTTCTTAGGCGTCTGCCCTTCTTGGACTTGCTAGTTTACGCTGAAACCTTCTGGGAGGTTCTTGCTCTGGAACATAGGATTGGCTACAAACTATTGCCTGTAGTTTCCCAGTGGAAAAGATCCCGTCTCCCATCAGAAAACAAACAAAACACTCCTGATGTCTTAGATCTAGCAGTGTATTTTGTCCAATCAGCTGAACTTTTGGTCCCACTCACACTATGAATGTGTACATTGGTATAAAAAAAAATAGAAATAACACGTTGGTCATGAAGTTTAATGTTGTGTACTCTGGGCTTAATCCAGGAGACTTGGCAGGTGAGATTTTTGTGGTCAACTTGAGTTTCTTGATAGTGGAAGGAATACATTATGTGCCAGGGGTACAAAGGAGGAAACGACCTCCTCAGATACCACACTCCTAATGCCTCATCCCAGGATCGAGATTAACATGGATAGTCAGACTGACTTCCTTTCATTCCCAGCCATCCCTCATCATCCTTGAGAAAGAGTGAGAGCTACCGGTAGAAAGTTGATCGTTGGATGGGGTAGTGGAAGTTTACATCTCTCTCCTTCTTTATCTAAATGTGTTCATGTGAGAATATATCAACTGTATGGCCTGGAGAGAATTATTTTAAACATAAAACTTCATGAAGCGAATAAGATTTTAAATGGGTCTCCTGTAACTCATTGCAAGACTGAGAGAAAACATCCAGGTAACAATGAAGGTTCATCTAGTGGAGAGCAATATATCTGACAGCTGACCTTGCTCCCCTTTCTATCTTCCTATGAGACTCATTGCATCACCTCTGCAAACAGGAGCCGTAGCCGATGGTCTTTCTTTGTAACAGTGTCACTAGCTGCCAGATTCCCTCTTTTCACACCTTTGAGTATAGACAGTTGAGTCCAGGAGTTCATTTGTTTTTTCTTTCACTGTTCTCATTAGCGTTTTGTTAATCATTCTGACTCTGGCTTTCCTCCCTTTTCCCCTCCCAGCACTGGGGATTTCAAGGTTCAGCTTGCATAACAGGTAATAGCAGGCATTTCCTTCTCCTGTGTCGGGATATCCTGGCGCCCTTCAGTCTCTCTCTGACTGTATTTAAAACAGACTCCAGCACAGGGGGAAAAAAAAAAAAAGCCCAGTCTAAAATTAGCAGCCTTGATAGAAGAAAGGCACATGGCTGTCCACTGGACTGTTTGTCAATGAAACAACAAATCTAAACAGAGCCAGAATGCATTTCCTGTCTGTGGAAAACAGGCATGCTGAGCTTCGGAGAGGAGGAGAGAGAGGGAGAGAAAGGCAGACCTCACACCAAAGGGAAGAAAGAACTGGACAAAAGGCATCCAAAGGTAAAAGCAGTGTGCTGTGCTGCTGACCTCACAAGAAGAGGCTGTGTGCAGATCTTGCTCTGCTAAGGCTTTTGGATCCTGGCAGTGTTGCACCAGTGCATGGGGTCCCACTGGACTCAGAAACTGAGTGTATTACAGCTTAAACTAATATGTCTCTTTGTGTATCATACAGTCCCTTTTCCCTATTGGGCCTTTGAATCCCAGTAGTCTTGAACGGGTGTCTCAGCTATCCTTCACCAGTGGCACTGCAAAGGCATTGCTGTGAGATTTAAACTGAAGTAAAGAATCGGGCTCTGACCTTAACATGCATTAATATTACATCACCATGTTTTTTTTCCATTTAATTATACATTTTGGACCCAATCCTGCAAGCCCTCTGTGTATGGAACTCCTATTCAATGACTGTTCTTTGCATGGATGTCTTGACTGACTTGTGTAGTAAAGGAAGGCATTAATGCAAAATGTTTATGATTTGATGCCCGTGGTTTCACTGTGGAGTAGAGATGAAACCATTTCCTCCTTTCCCCACTGGATTCTGTATACAGTTATTATCCATGAGAATTACTATGGGAATTTCATTTATAACTGTCAGTGTTTCCATCGTGTTTCATTCTGCAGTTTGTAGTTTTATTTACTAGTCATTCCCACTCATTGCAATCTAGCAGATCTCCCTGGACTAAAATTCAGTCAAGTAAAGGCATATAATCACACTGCAGTATGACTGCAGAAATTCATTCTGTCCTATCTTTACTCTTCTCTATAGTCCCTCTGGTATTTTTAGTCCTATTAAATCTTGAGGTTTGGCTTCCACTGTGTTTCCTTGTGTTTTGCCTTCTTTACTAATGAGAGCTACACAGTGGCTTGTTTTCTTGGTTGACTGAGGACTTATTCAGATCTATTCCAGAAATAATCTCCTGTTTGTGTTCTGCAGAAGCTCGTAAATCAATGAGCTAATATTAAGAGAGCGCTATTGAGGGATAGAAAACATCCGACGAGATCTACTTTGGAATTCAAATCCTATTGCTGTTCTGTTTATTCTAAAAAAATGTGTAAAGCAGAATACTCTGCCTGTCCTGATCTAGATAGAATTTACCAGGTCCTTCTCCATGTGCAAAAAGAGGTACTTACTGGCAAGTTGGAACACAGCAGCTATGGCTTCCTCCCACCACTGGACATCCTGTGAAATAACAGGCAGTTCCACTAGGCCCAAGACGAAAATGAGCTGACCAGCAGTCAAGGCGACGGTAGCGATTAGGTTACAGGCCCGCATCATGTCAAACTGCACTGTGGGGGACACACAAAGACCGAGTAAGAGCATCATCTTAAAATAAAATCTTGGGGGTTGAAAAGCAATACCCCACCGAGAAGCCATGGCAGAGTTGCCAGACCCTGAAAGATTGCTTCAGAAGCTGCATATCTACTAATTTTATCCCAATTTATAACAAACTCTTACTCTGATCTACATTCATGATTAGGCTATCTAAGAACAGGTTGCCTTTCAGTTACACAGAAATCTGTCATAATCTGTTCAGTGCAGATAGCCTTGTTTTCAGGGATAGCCTTCCAAAAAAGAATAAACATTTGTCCTTCTGGTTGCTTTATCCATAATTATAAGCACAAACTCTTTGGGGCAGGGACCATCTTTTTGTTCTGTGTTTGTACAGCACCTAGCACAACGTCTGTAATACAAATAATAATAACTCCCAAGGCAAACCTACTGCTTTGAACTCATTGTCTTTCTCCCAGTATAATAATGTTGCATTTGAGACCAACTGATGAGCTAAAGCCTGCATCTCCCTTGTTTAAGTGGGAGCTACAGGTAGGGTATTATGGGAGAGATTCTCAACTACTAAAATTTGTTCCCTGTCCTGGTCTGTCAGAGCCCAGATTTGTTAATTTACCAGGCACATTGCAAAACTCCTCTTTTTCTGGATGTTTGAGTAGGGAATCAGTTGAGGGTAAAAGGGCAGTTATTTGTGGGGTTGTTGCAGTTTTCTTGGGGCTGGTTCACACTAACCCCCCACTTCGAACTAAGATACGCAACTTCAGCTACGTGAATAACGTAGCTGAAGTCGAAGTATCTTAGTTCGAACTTACCACGGGTCCACACGCGGCAGGCAGGCTCCCCCGTCGACTCCGCGTACTCCTCTCGCGGAGCAGGAGTACCGGCGTCGACGGCGAGCACTTCCGGGATCGATTTATCGCGTCTAGACAAGACGTGATAAATCGATCCCAGAAGTTCGATTGCTTACCGCCGGACCCGGAGGTAAGTATAGACGTACCCTTGTAATACACTGTACACATGTTGTGTCCAGTCATTGATATGTGTATACAGTTATATCTATAGTTGTACTGTGCAGTATTGTAATATTTACATATTACAACACACAGCACAAATATAGAATTAATCATGGAAATAAATATTTGGAGGCCAGGACAGGTACTTAATAGAAATGAACACATTTCCTAGCTGGTTACTGAATAGACTGTATTCATTGCAAAGTTTACTACTTTTAGTCAGGTTGATGGTGTTTTTCTTCTTCTTTTCCTATTAACATGATGGATGTCCTGTTTTCATCTTTTTCCTTCCTTTCTAGCTAACGGTGGGCTTTATAAATGTCATTGTGCCAACACAACATCCCTTGCCTAATATGCCACTGCTACTCTGAAGTAGGAAGGGCTTGCCATGTAAATGGCCACACTTTGGAAAGGAAAATGTTTACACTGGCAATGAATGCAAATCTTCACCAGAATTGTCAAAGGTGACATAGTTGATTATGGATGGACAGTGTGGGTGCATGAGATACTAGGATCTGAGATTTCCTATGTGATGAAAATGTCATGGAAGGGTTAATTCTCAGCTATTGTTACACCCTGTCACATTTTCCCAGGCTTTTTTGGTAACAAGATTCCATGATTTTGCAGTGGCTTGTTCCCAGGTCTCACCATTTATTTATTGGGTTCTGACAAGTATATGTGATGTTTGGTGCCAATACTCTATATTACTATGGAATGAAACTAGGAAATTTGTTGAGAACTAACAATACTTAGTGGAGTCCATTCAAACATGAACTTCTGTGAAAGGCATAAGTTGTGTTTAAAAAAACAGGTGCATACCAAAATATATTAAGAAATATAGTGAAACCCTTAAATGAATGCCCAAGAAGGGAATAAACCTGTCAAAAGACATAAAGGTAACCTGCACAGTGAAAAAGTGAGTTTGTGCCTCTCTTTGTTTATTAATACCATATAAAGAAGACACAAAAGAGTTTAACCCACAAATGGGGTAGTTTTTTGGGTTGTGTAAGGTTTTTTTCCTACTAGTTTGTTTTTATTAGAAAGGGAGATCTTGTCCACAGGTGCCAGCTTCCTCCTTGCCCTGGGGGTGCTCAACCCCCACTCTGGCCCAGGTCCCACCCACACTCCACCCCTTCCCCCAAACCCCTACCTCACTCTGCCTCTTCCCGCCCCCCTTCACCCTCACCCTGCCTCTTCTCCACTGTGACATTGCACTCCATATGTTTTATGGAAATATGCTTGTAAGTGTGAATATGATGTAACTGGAATATGCTTTATGCAAAAGGTCTCTTGTAAGGTATCATTACAAAGCTTATAATCTACTGAGTGTGTTCATCCTATTTGTATGCATGTATCGTTCTTGTATCTGAAGCTAGAAATATGAAATATAACTCTGAGGTCCTATTGTAATTATGCAAAGTGTGGGCCATTAATGGTGGTTTGGAAGCTTGATGGCTCCCATTGACTAGAACAATTGGTTGTAAACGGTCTGTTTACTTGCAAACCTTCCTGGGTGCATGCAGGCCAGCCCAGGAATAATGAAGGCTGGGGTCTCACAGGACATGGGACAATGTCACCTGGTAATGAAATCCATCTTAAATCTGGTACTTTTCCATTTAGAAGGAGGGGTGGGGTCCCAGAAAGACAAAAGATTCCCGCTTTGTGCCAAAGCTATAAAAGGGGGTGGAACAGAACAAAGGGGCTGCCAGTCATGAGAAATCCCCTAGTTACCACCTGAGCTGGAACTAACAAGAACTGTACCAGAGGAAAGGATTGGGTCCAGACTAGGTAGGAGTCTAGTCTGTGAAAGAAGCTTATTGGAACATCTCTGAGGGTGAGATTTTGCCTGTAACCAATTTCTTAATGTATTAGGCTTAGACTTGTGTGTTTTGTTTTATTTTGCTTGGTAACTTACTTTGTTCTGCCTGTTATTACTTGAAACTACTTAAATCCTACTTTTTATACTTAATAAAATCACTTTTGTTTATTATTTAACCCAGAGTAAGTGATTAATACCTGGGGGAGCAAACAGCTGTGCATATCTCTTTATCAGTCTTATAGAGGGTGGACAATTTATGAGTTTACCCTGTATAAGCTTTACACTGAGTAAAACTAATTTATTTGGCGTTTGGATCCTATTGGGAACTGGGTGTCTGGGTGCTGGAGATAGACCTGCTGAGTAGTTTTTGGTTAAAGTCTGCAGCTGCGGAGGCGTGGACCAGACCTGGGTGTGTGTTGCAGTAGGCTAGCATGTCTGGCTCAACAAGGCAGGGTTCTGGAGTCCCAAGCTGGCAGGGAAAATGGGCTCAGAGGTAATTCCAGCACGTCAGGTGACAGTCCCAAGGGGGTCTGTGTGACCAAACCTGTCACATCCACCTCTTCCTGCCCAGTTCTGCCCTCTACCCTGAGCACGCCCCAGCAAGGGAGGTATGTGGATCCCACCCAGGGCCGGCACCAGCGAAGGAAGCAGGTGCCTGGGGCGGCCAAGGGAAAGGGGCAGCAGTGCATCCATTCTCAGTGACTCCTGCACGCAACAGAACAGCTGATCGCTGTGGGCAGGAGGCACTGGGAGGGAGTGGGAGGAGTTGATCAGCGGGGCTGCTGGCGGGTAGGAGACGCTGCGAGGGGAGGTGATCGGCGGGGCTGCTGGCGGGTAGGAGACGTTGCGAGGGGAGGTGGAGGAGCTGGCTGCTGGTGGGTGCAAAGCGCCCACTAATTTTTTTCCAGCCCTGGAGCACCCATGGAGTTGGCATCTATGATCTCGTCTATCTTGTTTTTCCTGGAAGAATCCATGGATTGGAAAACTAATAGCACAAGTACTAAGGAAGTGAAAGCCAAGCGATTGAGAAGGAAAGGGGATTTTAGTCAGAATATTTAAAATTTTGTTTTTGTTTGATTATTTATCAACATCTATTTAACCCAAATGCCTTACATCTTTGCTAGAGATTCAGCACCCTGCAACTTCAGTCATAGTCTGAGAAAGCTCCCAGCCAGTTCCCTGATCCTCCAAGAAGACTTCCAGCAAAATAAGGAAGACAAGACTTAATATTTTTCGTATTTGTAAGACAAATAAAAAATAAGCTTTTTTAAAAAAAATATAAAAAGCCATTTAGGTCTTCTTTTGAGTTATAAAAATGCATGAACCCAATTTTTCCCATGTAGGTCACCTTTAACTCCCTGTACAGTAAGTAATATACAATTGATTGCTGACATGTTAGCGTTAGATGTTAAGAGCCATACACTGCCAGCCTTACTCACGCTGGATAACCTTACATCTTGGAGTACCATTGAAATGAGCCAGTTCAGTAAGAGGTTAGCAGGATATGGCCCTAAACACATATAGTTTTGGTTTTCCTGATTAATCCATTTCTGAAAGCAGAGGAACTTACTTCTGAAAGTAAGGACCAGTCATAGAGTAAATTTTATGGTAAGACTCAGTGCTAATTTTGAAAGTGCAATTCCTTAGTAGTGGGAGCACTAAGCAGTCTCCCCACAGTGAACATGAAGTGTCATGAAGTGCTTTGGGACACAAACCATCATCAGGCACCTGCTAGGCTTTACAAACATCAGTAAAACTTGATGAATGTTGAAAGTGTCATACCTACATCATAAGTGTAGACTATGGCTTTCTGAGAAATAGCCTTTTATAATATTATAAAGGCCTTTAGCTTGTCTGATGAGTTTGTAATAACTGAATCTAGAAACAGCCAATTCACAACCATTATTATTAAAGTCCTTTGTCTAACTATACCACTGAACCCAGAGGGTACTTAGGTCACATGTAATAAATGCTGCTGGCTTGTCCTTGGAATGTGTACTAACCACGATCTGAGAAATACCAGATTGCTATATTTTGTAAACTCCTATTGCACATCCCTGGTATTTGTAATGCCATGAGTAAGGCTATGATTTAGTCATGGATATATTTTATAAAAGTCATGGACAGGTCACAGGCAGTAAACAAAAATTCATGGCCCATGATCTGTCCATGACTTATACTATAAATACCCCTGATTAAATCTTGGGGGCGGAGGGGGAGAGGTACTGCTGTGGGGGGGCCAGGGGCAGCTGAGCAGCGGCTGCTCTGGCCATCCTGGGACCGCTGCCGGGGGCTGCCCACCCACCGCTCATCTGGCTACTCCCGGGACCACTGCTCAGGCAGTCCCTGGGGCCAGCCACACCTGCCGCTGCAGCAGTCCCAGGGCCAGCTGCACAGGGCTGCCTGAGCAGTGGCCGGTGCGGCTGGCCCCAGGGCCGCTCCAGAAGCGGCTGGTGTGACTGGCTGCAGGGCTGCCTGAGCGGCTGGTTGCAGAGCCGCTCCAACAGTGGCTGGTGTGGCTGTCCCTGGGGCCACCTGAGCAGCTGGCTGTGGAGCCA
Organism: Terrapene triunguis; assembly: GCF_002925995.2. Classification (NCBI taxonomy): domain Eukaryota; kingdom Metazoa; phylum Chordata; order Testudines; family Emydidae; genus Terrapene; species Terrapene triunguis. The sequence goes on along the minus strand of NW_020664418.1, from coordinate 3,245,573 downwards.
GCTGCTTGCGCAGCCCTGGGGTCAGCCACACTGGCTGCTGCAGAAGTCACAGAGGTCACGGAAAGTCACCGACCTCCATGACAAACACAGAGCCCTATCCATGAGGATCGAAACACCACAACTTTGTCTTAATGAACTCTGTCATTCATGACTTATTTATATTTGCTGTTACTAGGCTCATAGTTTTATGTCTATTGTAAGTTCTTTTGGCTTCACCCAGGGCTGTCCCTAGACATTTTGGTGCCCTATGCAGCCCCCCCATGGGGGGGGGGCTGGCCCCAAGTCTCCGGGGGGGGGAGAAGGAGCAGGCTTGGAAGGCGGGGGAAAACCGCCCCCCAGTACGAGCTGGCAGAGCGGAGCGGGTTGGGGCCGAGTCGCTCCACTTCCTGCCACCCGGTGATTGCAGGGTGGGCCCGACCCCGCACTCACAGGGTGGCGGGAATTGGAGTGACCCAGACCCAGCCCGCTCCGCTCTGCTCCCCTGGCTCCCAGCTTTGGGACTTGGGGAGCAGAGGGAGAACCGCCCCCCAGCACTCACCGGTGGCGCAGCTGGGAGCCAGCGGAGCGGAGCAAGCTGGGGCCGGGTCGCTCCACTTCCTGCCGCCTGTTGAGTGCGGGGCGCGCCCGACCCCTGCTGCAGTCCCCTGGGACGTAGCTCAAGGGAAGGGGTGGAGTGGGGGCGGGGCTGAGGTGGAGCAGGGGTGGGAAGACGCAGGGCAGTGGCGGGGCGGGGGCAGCTTTCCTGGCTGGCTCAGCTGGCTGGGGGATCGGGCTGGCTGCTGGGGCAGCATGTATCTGCATAGGGCACCGGGAAATTTGGTGCCCCAAATTTCCTGGTGTCCTACTCAGCTGCGTAGTTTGTGTATGGGTAAGGATGGCCCTGGCTTCACACAGAAATGATTATAGCCAGGAGTCCAGACATAGCCAGTTTGCAACCATGACTAACTCCATCAGCTTCCTGCAGAATTTGTAGTAACCGTGAGCCCAGGAATAATTGGTTCATGATTATTATATGCTCTTGACAGCTGGGGTGTTTGTAGTAGCCTTGAACACAAAAATAGCTGTTTTGCAGACATTACAAGCTCTTTGTTTTCTTCACACCGTTTATAATAGCTCTGAGCTTAGGAATGCCAATCCAGCCAATATAATAAACTGTACAAAGAAGTATAGAAATATAACCAATGGTTTGTATATTAAAAGGAAGGTCAAATGTGGTTCAGGATGGAACCCCAGTAAGATGATGAAGGGAGAGCATAGAATAAAGAAGGAAATAACTGTCATGATTTCATGAAATATGCCAGTGCAATGACTTTAAAATCTATGCTGTGACAACAGTTCAGTACCTTTCCGTACTTCATATTATGATACAATTGTTTGTGCCCCTAATAGTTCCATTGTATGATGTAGCCTGATTTTTAGGATTCTTCTAGAACTGTAATGATTCCCTCTTCACTAATAACTAAAGCAAAAATAGTAGCAAACCGCCTTTATAAACTCTGTTGCTTCTCTGTAAGTCATATCTTTCCATCCAGTTATTTTATGGCCATCATCACTGCAGTATCCAACTGTCCTGCCCATCATTAAATGGCCACAGTGATAACTGTTGAACAAGCAAGGCACTCACTGCCCCATCCAACCTGTGGCTGAACACATCACCTCCACAAAACTTCTTTTCTTAGGTGAAGTTTAGTGATCTGAACACAGGTCTGAGAGGAAGAATCTTTTAAGGTCTAATCCCAGCTCTGACACTAAATCTCTCTGTGACCTTTGACAAGTCAGTTAACTTCTTTTTCTCACAGGAATGTTGTGAAGATTAATTCATTGTTTGTAAAATGGTTTGAAGATGGGAAGTGCCATCTGAGTTCTCAGTAGTGATAGGATCAGTGTCATGGCAAAACCCTTAAGTTTGAACTACTAATCCTAAGGTTTGTCTATGTTAGGGATCTTTAGACTGGTGTACCTACCCTAGTGCTTATAACCTTGGCCATAAGCAAAGAGTTTAGTTAAGATCAAGGCAAAGAATATGGCCAGGTACTCACTCTCAGAAAACCACACTGCCCAGGTTTATCGTTGTGTTGCACCATTTCAGAATCATTCCAATTCACAAAGATTTTATTTTCACTTAGTCTGCACTGACATTCCTACTCACAACTCACTTGATCTTCTGTCTCTCATAGACTCATAGAAGATTAGGGTTGGAAGAGACCTCAGAAGCAGTGTTCCCTATAATTTTTCCCACCCATATGCGGAATGAATTTTGTTATGTGCACCAATATGGAGGTGATGTGTTAAAAAATTCATCTGGTGGGGGTGGGGCCAAGGGGTTCAGAGTGTGGGAGGGGGCTCAGGGCTGGGTCAGAGGATTGGGGTGCAGGGGTGTGAGGACTCCGGCTGGGGGTGCGGGCTCTGGGCTGGGGCCGGGGATGAGGGGTCAGGGCTGGGGCAGAGGGCTGGGTGCAGGGGGTGAGGACTCTGGCTGGGGGTGCGGGCTCTCAGATGGGGCCGGGGATGAGGGGTTTGGAGTGCAGAAGGGTACTCTGGGGCTACACGGGGAGAGAGGACTCCCCCCAGTGCTCTCTTCCCACAGCAGTACCTAGGCTGGGGTGGGAGGCACCTCTCCCCATCACAGGAACTCTGGAGTTGGGGCTGAAGGATAGGCACCCTTCCCCTGGCCCCAGCAGGTCCGGACTGGGGGAGGGCCGCTCCAGCCGTGCCTGGGGCTGGGCCAGGGGAGCACCACCACAGCTGGATCCTAGCCTCTCCGGGGTCAGTCCAGGCCGCACAGCCCCATCCATGTCTGGGGCCGGGCCGCCGTGGCCGCACCTGGGGCCGGGCCAGGCTGGGCCTGATCCGGCCATGGCTGGGCCCAGGCCCCTCTGGCCATGCTGCCCTGGCCACGGCAGGTCCGGACCACAGGCTGAGTTGGGACTGGGGCAGGGGATTCTTCTGTCCTAAGTGCAAGAGTCTGCACTTGTATTTGTTGAACCTCATCAGATTTCTTTTGGCCCAATCCTCCACTTTGTCTAGGTCACTCTGGACCCTATCCCCTACCCTCCAGCGTATCTACCACTCCCCCCCAGCTTAGTGTCATCCGCGAACTTGCTGAGGGTGCAATCCATCCCATCATCCAGATCATTAATGAAGATGTTGAACAGAACCGGTCCCAGGACCGACCCCTGAGGCACTCTACTTGATACCGGCTGCCAACTAGACATCAAGCCGTTGATCACTACCCGTTGAGCCCGACAATCTAGACAGCTTTCTATCCACCTTATAGTCCATTCATCCAATTCATACTTCTTTAACTTGCTGGCAAGAATACTGTGGGAGACCATATCAAAAGCTTTGCTAAAGTCAAGGTATATCACATCCACTGCTTTCCCCATATCCACAGAGCCAGTTATCTCATCATAAAAGGCAATCAGGTTGGTCAGGCGTGACTTGCCCTTAGTGAATCCATGTTGACTTTTCCTGATCACTTTCCTCTCTTCCAAGTACTTCAAAATGGATTCCTTGAGGACCTGCTCAATGATTTTTCCAGGAACTGAAAGTTCTTTAGTTCCCCGGATTCTTCTTCTTCCCTTTTTTAAAGATGGACACTATATTTACCTTTTTCCAATCGTCTCCCGATCGCCACGAGTTTTCAGAGATAATGGCCAATGGCTCTGCAATCACATCAGCCACCTCCGTCAGCACCCTCAGTTGCATTTCATCCAGCCCATGGACTTGTGCATCTCCAGCTTTGCTAAATAGTCCTTAACCTGTTCTTTCACTACTGAGGGCTGCTCACCTCCTCCCCATACTGTGCTGCCCAGTGCAGCAGTCTGGGAGCTGACTTTGTCTGTGAAGATCGAGGCAAAAAAAGCATTGAGTACTTCAGCTTTTTCCACATCATCTGTCACTAGGTTGCCCTCCCCCCATTCAGTAAGGGTCCCACACTTTCCCTGACCACCTTCTTGTTGCTAACATGCCTATAGAACCCTTCTTGTTACCCTTCAAATCCCTTGCTAGCTGTAACTCAAATTGTGCTTTGGCCTTCCTGATTACACCCCTGCATGCTCGAGCAATATTTTTATACTCCTCTCTAGTCATCTGTCTAAGTTTCCACTTCTTATAAGCTTCCTTTTTGTGTTTAAGCTCACCAAAGATTTCTCTGTTAAACGAAGCTGGTCGCCTGCCATATTTGCTATTCTTTCTGCACATTGGGATGGTTTATTCCTGCACCCTCAATAAGGCTTCTTTAAAATACCAGCCAGCTCTCCTGGACTCCTTTCCCCTCATATTAGCCTCCCAGGGTATCCTGCCCATCAGTTCCCTAAGGGAGTCAAAGTCTGCTTTTCTGAAGTCCAGGGTCCATATTCTGCTGCTCTCCTTTCTTCCTTTTGTTCCTGAACTCGACCATCTCACAGTCACTGCTGCCCAGGTTGCCACCCACTTCTACTTCCCCTACCAATTCTTCCCTTTTTCTGAGCAGCAGGTCAAGAGGAGCACAGCCCCTAGTTGGTTCCTCCAGCACTTGCACCAGGAAGTTGTCCCCAACACTGTCCAAAAACTTCCTGGATTGTCTGTGCACTGCTGTATTGCTCTCCAGCAGGTGTCAGGGTGATTGAAGTCCCCCATGAGAACCAGGGCCTGTGATCTGGAAACTTCTGTTAGTTGTCTGAAGAAAGCCTCGTCTACCTCATCCTCCTGGTCTGGTGGTCTACAGCAGATGCCCACCTCTAGGGCTACCATACGTCTGGGTTTCCCTGGACATATCCGGCTTTTCGCTCTTTAAATAGCCGTCCAGGGGGGATTTCTAAAAATGTCCGGGATTTCCCACCGGTCGGCTATTTATCGACCGAAAAGTGGCTGACAGGGTGGCCGAGCGCCGCTCGCATTGGGGCCTCGGCAGCCAAAGCCCCTTCTCGGCTCCCCCCATCCCCTGCAGCCTTAACACGCCGCCCGGCAGCGCTGGGGGGCGGGGCAGTGCACCTGTGAGGGAAAGCGGCGGCGGGGCTGGCAGCGGCGGCCAGAGCCCCTCCCCCGCTTCTCCCCTCCTCCACAGCCTCAGCACGCCTCTCGGCAGCACTCGGGGCGGGGCAGGGCGGGGCGCTCCTTGGGGCGTGGAGCCAGACACCTGCTCTAAGCCGAGTGGCACAGTAAGGGGGCCAGGGAGTTGGAGAAGGGGAGCAGTCAGGGACAGGGAGCAGGGGGGGTTAGATGGGTTGGGGTTCTGGGGGGGACTGTCAGGGACAGGGAGTGGGGGGGTTAGATGGGTCAGGGGTTCTGGGGGGGCTGTCAGGGGGCGGGAAGTGGGAGGGAGTGGCTAGGGGGCGGGGCTAACCCCCAATGGAGTGTCCTCTTTTTTGAAATTTCAGATATGGTAACCCTACCCACCACGTCATCACCCTTGTTGCTCTTGTTTCTAGACTTAACCCAAAGACTCTTTCTCACACATTCACATTCACATACATTTTAATTCCAGCTGTGTGAAATGGAATATATTTTGAAAGTCTTGTAATGGCTCCTGGTTTTTGGAAGAATTTGCCATGCTCTTGTGTTGTGAACATACATTTTACTGCATACTTTCCCCTGTTTGATTTGGACAACCTTGTAGTAGTTTAGTCGCTTGGCTCTTAGTTACATACTACAGTATTGAAATGGAAGTTGTCAGCATATGTAAACACTCATTCTCAAAGGTTTTGCAAGGAAAATAACCCCAAATATGAAATAATAATGCATATATTAAAAAGCAATATAAATATGAGATGCTGTAACCTTTTTTGTATTACTTAAACAGACCCATATGTCTTCTATTTGTCAGCCTTCAAATGGCACTGCAATGCAGTTTAATTTGGATTATAATAATTATGCTCAATCATCCAAAGTATTAAACTTTAAACCACATCTTCACTTTTAAGAAATGAATTTACTCATTCAGAGGTTGATCAGTGTGTTTGCGTGTATGTGTTTGTGATTTATCTATAGTTAACAAATGAGAATAATATCATATCTTACTAGAACAATACATGCATTGCTATTAGAGCTGTACTCTACAGCAACATAAAAACAAATACAGGGCCTGTTGTGTAATGAATGCAGAACCAGGCCCATAGTGACTATGAGGTCCTCATAAAAACATCTTTGTCTTAAATGTATTCAGTAAGACTGTTGCTTACAAGATTTCTTATGAGGCAGTTTTTACCATTAGATTTGCATGACCTTTTTTAAAAATATCCCTTTATAGAGATTCAAAATGATCTTTTTATCTAAAACTTGCTCCCTGTGAGATAGAGTTGATTCTTGAGTCTTAAGGGACCTCATTTAAATTCAAAACATTGGGGATGCTTGTTTGCAAGTAAAATGAATTATTAGATTTATTACTGCTATAATGTATGCACTTTTCTGAACTCAAGACATTCTTAGTCAAGATTTGCTTTTAATAGGTGAGAAATTGGCGCTCACAAAATTCCTCAGTGAAATTGATGCTTATATGAAAACTTTTGTAGGGCCACCCATTTTCTGAATGGTGCAGAACAAGACATTCACATGCTAATTTGCATGTGATTTCAAAATGCCATGTGTGCCAAGAGCTTACACATGCTCTTGTGTGCAAAATGTCCACTTTTAAATAAACTGTGTACACTCTTTTGGAGATTAGTATCAGAGGGGTAGCCGTGTTAGTCTGAATCTGTAAAAAGCAACAGAGGGTCCTGTGGCACCTTTAAGACTAAGGGTACATCTACACTTACCGGAGGGTCCGGCGGCAGGCAATCGATTTTCTGGGATCGACTTATCGCGTCTAGTGAAGACGCGATAAAATCGATCCCTGATCGCTCTGCCGTCGACTCCGGAAATCCACCGCGGCAAGAGGCGGCAGCGGAGTCGACGGCAGCGCGGCAGCGGTCGACTTTCCCCTGTCCTCACAGCCAGGTAAGTCGACCTAAAATACGCAACTTCAGCTACGGTATTCACATAGCTGAAGTTGCGTATCTTAGGTCGGACCCCCGCTGTAGTGTAGACCTAGCCTAACAGAAGTATTGGGAGCATAAGCTTTCGTGGGTAAGAACCTCACTTCTTCAGATGCAGAAGTGAGGTTCTTACTCACTGACTTGCATCTGAAGAAGTGAGGTTCTTACCCACGAAAGCTTATGCTCGCAATACTTCTGTTAGTCTTAAAGGTGCCACAGGACCCTCTGTTGCTTCTTTTGGAGATGTAGCTTAGATTATTAACCTGATGGAGTGCAATGACTCTACTGATGTAATTACAGATAGGCATATTATTTTTGTAACTAGTTCTATGCAGGGCCGGCTCCAGGCACCAGCCTACCAAGCATGTGCTTGGGGCGGCACCTGGAGGGGGGCGGCGCTCACCCAGGGAGAGCGGAGCCGCAGCGGGCTCGCCACCCTCCCCCGGTGCTCCAGCCGGTCGGGGAGAGCGGGGCCGCGGCCAGGCTCTCTGCCCTCCTCCCGGCGCTCTGGCCGGTCGGGGAGAGCGGGGCCGCGGCCAGGCTCGCTGACCTCCCCCCGGCGCTCCAGCTGGTCGGGGAGAGTGGGGTCCCGGCCGGGCTCGCCGCCCTCCCCCCGGCGCTCCGGCCAGCCGGGGAGAGCGGGGCTGCAGCTGGGCTCTCCGCCCTCCTCCCGGCGCTACGGCCGGTCAGGGAGAGCGGGGCCCGCGGCCGGGCTCGCCGCCCTCCTCCCAGCGCTCTGGCCGGTCAGGGAGAGCGGGGCCACGGCCGGGCTCGCTGCCCTCCCTGTGGCGCTCCCCACCGGGGGGCGGGGGGCGGCAAGAGGCTTTTTTGCCTGGGGCGGCAAAAAAGCCAGAGCTGGCCCTGGTTCTATGACATCATTAAGGATCAGAATGTAAAAAAAAATCAGGTCTCGGGCTTTTTAACAACTCAGGAGGTTTCCATTTCTGGGTGATGTCTGTACAGGCTCACACTTGGCACATGTGCTAAAAAAGTATGAATATTTTTTTGAAGAAAAAAAAAGTGTCTGTACACAGGAAAGCATTGTTCTGCAAGACAAACAAAAGTCCTTCTTCATTTTCTTATTTTAATTCTCAAAAAGCCTGGAAGGCCAATGCAACAGTCCACATTCTGGACTAGATGCCTCCAAAACTTAATTTTAAAAAATTAACTCTATATGCATTTTAAAACATTAAAAAACTCATCTGAAATCACCTGCATCTAATTTTCTTCTTTTAGTAATAACAGTACTTTATACTTAATTACACCTTCAAGGACCTTAAATCACTTCAACAAACATGAATCAAACATTAACAAAGCCTGTGGACAATCCTATGAGGTAGGGGATGTGATACCAATTTTACAGCTGTTCACACTTTTCATTTCTGTCACTAAAGGATGCAATTAAATTACTGTTTAATTTGTATTAAAAAATGAACAGACCCAAAGCACTCCTGTTCTGAATGTTTATCAAATTTTATTCCAGACCCAGTACTCACAGATAAATGAACTGCTGAAAACAGAAGTTTGCAGTGAAGTTCTGTCAGCAGCTTAGCTGTAGCAATTGTAGCAGAGTTGTATGTTGCTGATTGAGCCCTATCCTACTTTCATGTCTTAAGGGAGAGAAGGATCCAGCCCTTATTGTTGTAAATATGATTAATGACCTGCAGTCTTGATTATTCAAATAATGTTGTTACTGTTCTGCAAGTTGGCTTATAAATTCTGTCTTAGCCAAAACTTTTAAATAGCTCCCACCACAGTTTAACCCATACATATTCAATCCATCTATGAATTTACAAAAATGTGGTATTTAGTGATTTGGATGTTCCACTTGCAGAGTATTAACTGTCTGTTTTTCCATCAAGAACAATAAATATTTCCTTCGCCGTGACTCTTCTCCATTTTATATTTTTTAATCTACCCAGGATCTTATGACCTTTTTTTCTCTCCTCAGCAGAAAACAAGTGAGGATGGAAACCGGTATTATTCATTGTCTGTGTCTGGAGACTTTGCATATTTCTTTTTGAATTCTTACTAGTTAAATACTTAAAAACAACAACAACAACAACAAAACCCACCACCACTACCTGGTCAAGGTTTTGCTGTCTTTAGAAGGAAGGGTTGAGCTTGCAGCAGAGTCTTATAGTTGAGTAGGTATGGCATAGGGAGAAGCACTAGAGAAGCTACTGGAGATGTCTCAAGGGTCTAGACTTGTGGTTCCCAGATGTATTATTTCTAGTGCACATTTTGCTAGCCTTTTTCCCTAGTCTCATATAAGCTAGATAGTGAGATATGTTATACTTATTCTAGAGCCCATCACTTTCTATTGACTTGTTTATAACTGGCCTCATTCTTGTTTATTTGGGGCCTGATCTTGAGTTGAGCTGAGAACCCCACAACTCCCATTGACTTCAGCAGGTGCTCAGCACCTCTCAGTTTCAGTCCATTAGACTGTAAGCTCCGGCAGGGACTTTGATGGAAAAAGTGCCATGCACACCAGTGGTGCTATAGAAATCATAATCCAAAGTAAGCACAGAAGACAAAACATGGGACTTACGTTTGACAGTGCTACGAGATTCCTGGAACCCGGCTGACTCTGAACCCCAGCCCAGGGATTCACACTCTCGCTCCTCCCCTTGCCCATGTCTGGTGCCCGTGCCTGCACCTCCTCTTCCCTTCTCTGCCAGCCAGCACATCTTCCACAGCCCCACACTGCGCTTACGCCCATCCTCCAGGGTCTGGTATACCCAATTGGGAGTAAAGGCAGCTGCATTGTTCAGAATAAGTGAGACCAGGGCTACCAACACAGCTGTGGCTACCAGTTTCTGGACAGTCATATCTGACTGTTGACTGCTGCCAGTCTCTATTTGCAGAAGATCCAAGGTCCTGATGAGCTGCAGCACATTGAAGTAGGACTTGATATAGGAGGCAGCTGCAGTATGATGTTATGGGGGGCTAGAGAACATCACCGTTCATTCTCAAAGTCAACTCCTAAGGTGTTTCTGACCAAGCAGATAAGAACACAGTCAGGTAGGTAGAAGAATTCCATAAAATACAAGCACAAAGAAGAGCTTGCAGGTCTCTGTCCTTCCAAGCTGTGCCTTATCCACCTTCCTGCACCTGGATGAGCAAAGCCAGTCTGGTAATGAACTGAAGAACAGGGAGGTCCATTCCTTGTGGGACAAGGCAAAGCCAGAGAGTATCCAGTCTTGAATTGGGAAAACCTGAGTTGTTCCTGGGAAAACAGACTGAAATGCTTGCAGACACAATGCCTCAGCTCTTCAGAATGCAGCTGCAAGAGGAGAAAGAGACTCACATAAGAGTCATGAAGCAGCACCTCTGAAAGCCTTTTCAGCCACAAAACTCAGAACATCCCACAAACAGAAGGAAACTTCATTCTAAAATCCAAGCCAAATTTGAAGTGAATGCCTTCATCCCAAAGGTGCTCTGGAAGTTTGGAGTATACAGAGGAATCTGCTCCTCTCCAGTTCCTCTTACACTGTCAGAGCAGCAAGTGAAAGAGACTGGAGAGGAGAAACTCTGCTGTGAGGAAGTGGGTTTTTTCCCTCCCCCTCTGTCTCTCAACAGAAAGGAAATGGTTGTTTTTGTGGCTGTTTTTGGTGAGCCTCAGGGCGTAGCCGACTGCAACAAACAGAGCCACTGCCACCACAGTCAAACGTTACCAGGATGTGTTTCCTGAAAGGAAAACGTTATGGAGACTTCTAAAATCCTAGTCCCCCCTTCTTCTCTCACCTCCTTCCAGTGTCCCCCCCCCCTTCTCCTTTTCTTTCCCTCACAGAAAGAATAGTAACCAATCAACCAGTCAGCCAGGGAAGCATGTGCTGCGGGACAGAAGGGATTTGGATCAATTTGTGCATCTGAAGGGATCACAAGAAACAAATCAGTGAGCACCACCCCAAACAAAAAACAAACCCATAAATTCAACCACAATGTCAACTCTACAGAGGCAAATGCAGGGGAGCACTGAGGGCTTTCTTAATGTTCTATATTGAAAGCAGACTGTATCAGAATTGTACATGCAAAATGTATGCAGTGTAGCTGTGATAGTTGCATAGCATGAAAATATTATGGCTCAAATGTTGCCCTTGTTCCTGTATGGAATTCTAAGGGGAGATGCAGCAGATGAGTAAAAGGACTCTAAGGCAGGGTTCTTCACCTGGGGTCTCAAAGAGTGTTGGGTTAGAGCCACTCAGCCCTTGCCCTGTTGTGGAAGAGAGGGAGATCATGGACAGATAGGAGGGGTGTTCTGAGGTGGTTCTGGAATGGGATGTTGCAGTATGGAACAGGTTGAGAACCACTGCTCTAATGCATTCTGCCTGTGCAGGACTGACACCCCAGTCCTGACTTGCTTTGCCCCCTTGTGGCTCTGCAGCTCTGCTGGGAAATCTGGCGAACCCCCTTCAGACTGTGAAAACAGCTCACTTCACTCTGTGGAAGTTATGGCCATGTCTACACTGCCACTTATGTCAGCAAAACGTATGTTGCTCAGGGGTCTGAAAAAACACATCCCTGAGTGACATAAATTTCTCCAGCATAAGTGGTAGTGTGCACAACTCTGTTTCGGCAGGAACGCTTCTCCCACTGACATAGCTACTGCTGCTCATTGGGGGGTAGTTTAATTATGTCGATGGGAGAAAGCTCTCCCGTTGGCATAGAGTGGCGACAAGAGAAATCTTACAGCAGTGCAGCTGCATCGGTACAGCTATGCTGCTGTAAGGCCTCTAGTGTTGACATAGCCTTAGTGTTGTGACAGCACTGCACATACAAATGTAGCACATACAAATGTAGAACTAACTGCAGCACAGCAAGCAAAGTGTGTGCACTAGCCTTGGGACTATATGAGCATTGAGGAGAGCTATCTGAATTAAATGGATTAAAAACTGGTTGGCAGGTCTTAAAACGCAATTGCAAACAGAATCATAATTGAGTTGGGTATGTTTCTAGTGGGATCCCACAGCAATAAGTTCTTTACCCTATGCTATTTAACATTTTTTATCAATAACCTGGAAAAAAACAAAAATCATTACTGAACAGGTTGGCAGATAACACAAAAATTGGTGCAGTGGTAAATAAGGAAGAGGATAGGTCATTGATACTAAGCAATCTGGATAACTTGATAAGTTGGGTGCAAGCAAACAATATGTGTTTCAGTACAGCCAAATGTAAAGTCCTACATCTTGGAACCAAGAATGCAGGCCATATTTTGAGGCTGGGGGACTCAGTACTTGGAAGCAGTGATTCTGAAAAGACTTGGAGGATAATCTGCTGAATGTGAGCTTCCAGTGTAATGCTGTAGCTAAAGAGGCTATTGTAATCTTTGGATTTATAAACAGGGATGTTGAGTAGAAGTAGGGAGGTTGTTATTATTTCTGTATTTGGCACTGGTGTGACTGCTACTGAAATATCGTGTCTAGTTCTGGTGTCCACATTTCAAGAAGGATGTCAAAAAATTGGAGGTTTCAGAGTGGAGAGAAAAATTGGAGAGAATTCAGAGAATAGCCATAAGAATTTATTAATTATTGGGAAACATATAGAGAAAGATGTGAGGAAGGAGCTCAATCTATTTATCTTATAAATGAAAAGGTTCAAGGATGTTTTGACCACTGTCTAGAAGTACCTACATGAGGAACAGAAATTTGATAATAGAGGGCTCTTCAGTCTAGCACAGGGGTGGGCAAACTATGGCCTGGGGGGCCGCATCTGGCCCTCCAGATGTTTTAGTCCGGCCCTCAAGCTCCCGTCGGGGAGCAGGGTCTGGGGCTTGCCCCACTCCGCGTGGCTCCTGGAAGCAGCGGCATGTCCCTTCTCCGGCTCCTATGCGTAGGGGCAGCCAGGGGGCTCTGCACACTGCTCCCGCCCCAAGTGCCTCCCCCGCAGTTCCCAGCCTCACCCTGGAGCCCGCATCCTCAGCCAGACTCTCACCCTCTCCCCCATCCCAATCCCCAATTTTGTGAGCATTCATTGCTCACCATACAATTTCCATATTCAGATGTGGCCCTCGGGCCAAAAAGTTTGCCCACCCATGGTCTAGCTGATAAAGGTATGACATGATCCAATGACTAGTAGTTGAAGCTAGATAAATTTAGGCTAGAAATAAGGTGCCAGTTTCTAAAAGTAAGGGTAATTAACCATTGGAACAATTTACCAAAGGTTATGGTAGATTCTCCATCACTGGGAATTTTAAAACCAAAATTTGATGTTTTTCTAAAATGTATGCCCTAGTTCAAATGAATTAATTCAGGGAAGTCCTAGTGCCTGTGTTATATAGGAAGTCAGACTAGGTGATCACAATGGTCTCGTATCCATGAAAGAATAGTATAAAACTAGCAGGGTCTGAGTTCAGAGATAAGGAATTTGTCATCATTCCAGAACAGTTTAATAAATAAACTTGTGAAGAAGAAAGTACGACTTTCTCTTATAGACAAGTCCTCAGGTATGAATTTAAACTGATTTAGTTAAACCAGTGCAAACACTGAGTGAAAGTTCTTATTTTAGTTTGAGCAGCTTTTTTTGGTTTAACTTAGATGAATTGGAAATAGGGTTAAAGCTAAACCAAAATAAGTGTCCACACAGTGGTTTGCAGCAGCTTAACTAAACTGGTTTAAAAACCAAGCTAAATTAAAGCCAATGCAACATTACCAAGGAGATAAGGCTTTATGTTACCCCTCCCTCAGGCACTGCATCTCAGATCACTGTTGGCACAAGAAGTTAGAACTAACTGCTGAATGTTCCCTCACAGACAACTCTTCTACATTATTCTCTAAGCTTCTTTTACTGAGAAAGGATAGAAATACTTGTCCCTTAAATACACAGTGATTGAGGGCCTATAAATATCTAAGAAAGAAGGAAATAAGGCTTATCAGTTCAAGCTACAGGTACTTAAAAATGCTTGATTGATTAAAAAGAATGAGCTAAAGGTGTTAGCAGTGTGTTCATGGCTGACTTTGATAGTGGAGTCCACTGACATTTTAAAAAGCATGGTCTATCAGATTGAAACGGTATGTCTACACTGCAATAAAAAAATTGTGGCACTGAGTCTCAGAGCCTGCAATTAAGTTGGGCTTGTGGGCTCATGCTGTGGGGCCAAAATTTGCAATGTCAGTGTTTAGGCTCGGAGACTCCCTCCTTGCAGGGTCTTAGAGCCCCAGCTTCAGCCCTGGCCCGAACAGCTACACTGCAATTTGTAGCCCCACAGCCCAAGCCTCTCCCCATCCCCCCAAGCCTGTGTAAGCTGACCCAGGCCAGCTGCAGCCATGCCATGGGCCTTTCATTGCAGTGTAGACATACCCAAAGTGATCAGCCAGGTTTTTATAGACTCCTATTTTCAGGAGTTTATAATTTGAATGTATATAATGTGCCCTCTGTCAGCCATGTCTCATATTAGCAATGCATTTAATTATAAATAGCTGAAAACAACCAGTCCAACCATTTTAAATCCCTCCACTTCTTCTCTTCTTCACACAAATTATTTAGTTTCAGAACATCCCATCACTCTTCTAAATTAAAAACAGTTTTAAAAAACTGTACATTGCTCATTAAAGGTGCTAGACTTTGGCGTGTCCCCAAGGAGAGGTGACGATCTTGAAGTTAAGGCACTAGATTGTGACTCAAGATCTGCGTTCAGTTCTCAGCTCTGCCTCAAGTTTCCTGTATGACCTTGGTCAAATCACTTAATCTCGTGGTGCATCAGTTCCCCATCTGCAGAACAGGAATGATAATACTAGCTGACTTCACAGGGGTTATGGGAATACATTCATAAATGAGTGCGAGGCATTCAGATACCGTGGTGATGGGAGACATACATTTATATGTATTTAACCATAGATTGGATAGTGCAGTAGCACTGTAAGTTTCACCACACCGCTCAACTAATGTGCCCCAAATAACAGTATGAGGAGCAATTCAGCACATTAATAACTTGCACTAATCATGGCATTTCAATTAGATAAGATTTCCTCACTTCCTGTCATAAATTGTTGTGTGGTGTTCCTGTCTGCAGTTAAACAGCTGTTGTGTTCAACCCAGAGATAATTTAAGTTCAGAGGTGAGTTAAATGATCCATTTATAGTTTGCATATCACTTCGAGTTTATACAGCATTTTTGGATCCTTCTGAACAGAAAGCAATATGAAGATGTAAGTTAGTATATTAATCTTATTTTCAGAGCCACTGCAAGCTCTCTAATTTAAGCTGATGGGAGAGAGCTTTATTTATTCATCCCCCTGAGCAACATAAATTATACCAACATAAGCTGTAGTGTAGACATAGCCTAAATTACTAATGTGCTGAATTCCCCTCCCTATTAATTTGGGGACAGTCAGAATATATTACTTACCTGCCTTTTACATTTATTTAGATAGAGTGTAATCCTGTTAAAAGATTTGGTTTTGGCAGTCAGTGCTTTGATTGTTCTGTTCACATAATCACAACATCCAAATCTGTAAATCAGTAAAATTCCCAAAACAAGTACATTCACATTGCAAAGACACTGAGTTCTGATAGGCATTTGCAGACCAAAGTAGCTCAGGGTATGTAACACCTATGATTGTGTATAAATAATAGCAATAATAACTGGCTGTTGCTGGCACACCAATATTCCTCCTTGAAAGATTCCATAAACACAGGATTTGCCCTTGTGGCTCTTATGCTTCCACAGAGCAAGGCCATGCAGGAACCCCCCTAGCTCCTAAGAATTTTGATCCTTTAGAGTTCTTGTAGGTGTGTGGAAAGTGTGTTCCAACTGCCAGACCCTTTCCTGATCCTTCCAGCCAGTTCCTTTCAGAGTGGGAAGCAATGAGAACCACAAATAAGAAAGATTATATAGAAACTGAAACTATGGTTAAAATAGGAAGCATCTTGGACAATGGCAGAACACTGCAGCAGATCTTCAAACATGGAACCCCCACTCTAAAGGGGTTGGGTGGATGAGTGGGGAGTCCAGTTTGAGTCCAGGAGCGAACTGTTTCTATTGCCTGTTGCAGAACTTGTTATACCAACAGCTCAACACATGAAAGTTTTATTGCATTAATGTATTCTAGTATGAAATATATGATGGTGTGGCATAAGGATTTAATTTGTATGAGTTTGGGATGGACGTATTCTTCAAGAGTTGCAGAGCCATGAGTGAATTATGCAGGTCATCCCAAACATGTGCCAGTATGATCATTAGTACATCACTCCACCATACAGTCTGTATCTGTCACAGAAAAACTATTCTAGGAATAATTTAGAGAGCTTTAAACATCTTAATTGGCACTGTTTTCATATGCTTTCTCCTGTAAAGCTGGTGCCTATGGCTCCAGGCTAGCAAAGCACTTAAGCACATGCGTAACTTTAAACATGAGTCTTGACCCTGAAGTGAGTGTGGCTATTCACATGCTCAAAGTGCATTATGGGATTAGGATTCTTGTTGCATTTTAGTCCTACTGTACAGAGTTAATCTAAAAAGAGCTTTTTTTAAAAACCCACAAGTGTCATTTTTCAAGTCTATTATACTAGTAGTGAGAGGTGTAAGAAGCACAAAATATAAAGCTTGTGACTAACTTCACTTCCAGCTAAAACTCACCTACTGTGCCGTAATATTGCACAACAGGAGGTAATACTAATGTACTTTTTAAAAAATTTTTTAAAGATTTACATATCACTCTTAAGGATCAGCATTAAATCCAGAGGAGTCATAACGTTAAGGTTGAAATGGTCACTCTGTCTCAGCATGTCATGTCTAAATACTGCAGCTGATTTAGGCCCCTAAAAGGATCCTTGGTCCAGTGGCCGATTTTGCATACCCTATCAGATATGAGTCAGAATTAAGATTGGATTTCAGCTTCCAATCAGAGTTTCCTGCTGCTGTGGGTTAAAGCCACAGCATTGACGTTATTCTAACATTGCTTTATTTTTTGGTGTGATTTTAAAATACTGTAATTCCAGGCAAACACATAACACTAACACATAATACTAACAATTGAAAAACAGCAGTAGATGTTCATAATTTTCCTTAGGAAACAGCACCTGCTTCATCCCATCCTTTTCCTTTTCATAAAAACACCCCAAAAGCAGCACGTAGGCAATGAGTGGAGTATAAGGAAAGGGTGAGGCTTCAGTGTCTTACAGCGTTTGTATAAGCAAGCCCAGACACTGTTTACGGTGTGGTAAGCTTGATAGTAAACACTTCAACACAAGAATTGTACATCCACTCTATTCCCAACTGGCTGACTTAGACAGTTATGAACCGATGAGAACCTGAATAGATGGTATAAAGAAACTGAATGCATAATCATTGCCTTCATTCAGGGTTTTTAGTTCCCAAGTTTAGAAATGAAACTGACTTTCCTTAGGCCTGGTCTACACTATGGGATTAGGTCAAATTTAGGGCTCTTAAAATCAACTTCTGTACTCCTCCCCAGTGAGGGGAGTAGTGCTAAAATCAACTTTGCTGGGTCGAATTTGGGGTAGTGCGGACGCAAATTGAAGATATTGGCCTCCGGGAGCTATCCCAGAGTGCTCCATTGTGACCGCTCTGGACAGCACTTTGAACTCCGATGCACTAGCTAGGTACATAGGAAAAGCCCCAGGAACTTTTGAATTTCATTTCCTGTTTGGTCAGCATGGCGAACTCAGCAACATAGGTGACCATGCAGTCCCCCCAGAAGCGTAGAATGTTTCTACGCTCCCCCTATCATCTCTGTCCCTGAGGTTATCACAGATTAGAAGGTGAAAAAAACGCACTTGTGATGACATGTTTTCCGAGCTCATGCAGTTCTTCCTCACTGATAGGGCACAGCTTACTATGTGGAGGTATTCAGAGGCAGAGGCCAGGAAAGAATTAAGTGAGCGCGAAGAGCAGAGGTGGGACGCGATGCTGAGGCTAATGGGGGAGCAAACGGACACGATGAAGCATCTGTTGGGGGAGCAAACGGACATGATGAAGCGTCTGTTGGAGCTGCAGGAAAGCCAACAAGAGCACAGACCCCCGCTGCATCCACTGTATAACTGCCTATCCTCCTCCCCATGTTCCATAGCCTCCTCACCCAGACGCCCAAGAACGTGGTGGGGAGGCTCCGGGCACCCAGCCACTCCACTCCAGAGGATGGCCCAAGCAACAGAAGGCTGTCATTCAAACAGTTTGATTTTTAGTGTGGCTACAATAAGCAATGTGGCCTTGTCCTTCCCTCCTCCCCCACCCCTCCTGGGCTACCTTGTCCATTATCTCTCTTTATTAATTAAAAAAAAAAAAAATGCATGGCTTCAAAACAATAGTTACTTTATTTCGAAGGGGGGAGGGTGGTTGGTTTACAGGGAATTTAAATCAACAAAGGGGGCGGGTTTGCATCAAGGAGAAACAAACACAACTTTCACACCGAAGCCTGGCCAGTCATGAAACTGGTTTTCAAAGCCTCTCTGATGCGCAGCATGCCTTGCTGTGCTCTTCTAATCGCCCTAGAGTCTGGCGTGAAACGATTGTCTGCCATTGCTTTCATGGAGGGAGGGGCGACTGATGACATGTACCCAAAACCACCCGCGACAATGTTTTTGCTCCATCAGGCATTGGGAGCTTAACCCAGAATTCCAATGGGCGGTGGAGACTGCGGGAACTGTGGGATAGCTACCCACAGTGCACCGCTCCGTAAGTCGATGCTAGCCACGGTAGTGAGGACGCATTCCGCCGATTTAATGCGCTTAGCGTGGACATACGCAATCGACTGTATAAAATTGATTTCTAAAAATCGACTTCTATAAAATCGACCTAATTTTGTAGTGTAGACATACCCTTAGACTTTCACATTTTACTGGTACACGTGTCATTAATGTCTGCTGCAACCACTCTCATACACTGTAATGTGGAGTGCTGTCAGGGAGGTCATCTTCCCCAAATGGAAGCAGAATCTGTCCTCTTTGATATGTCCAGTCTTCATTCAGCTGCAATTTTAAGAATAATTTCCATTGTATCACAGTTAGATACAGAAGAATCACACAGCTTGACTGCTTTTCACAGCTGCTTTGTCACACCTTCATGAAGGATGCTTCTCTGCCTCCACTCCCAGTCAACGAAAGTTCTTCTGCTTGCCTACCAGTCAAAAGAGAACGTCTCAGTTTAAAAATGATCTAGAATCTGCTTCAGAAGATTGCTGAAATCCAGCCTGGGGTAGTTGTCTGTCCTAGCTAAAAATGTTAGTTAATTAAGGATATGATCCTGCACCTGAAGTCAACAGGAGATTGCAGTTGACTTCGGTGGGAGCAGGATAGGGATAAGGAGAAGAACCTTTGTTGGATTTGTGTGTACCACTGAAATGGAGTGTAGCTGTTCTCCAGACTTCAAGTGATCTTGGCAGGGGACTCCCCCTTTAGGATCACGATGAAGTCTTTGAAAGTAAAATGCTCAGTAGCCTATTTGACCCAATGCAGGGACCCAAGGTGAAGGAAAATGTCAATTTTCTGCTGGCAAAGAAATTAGTGGTAAGAACAAAAATTTTGTGTTCTCATGTATTACAGAGAGATGTGTTCCCTGATTTCAGAGAGATTTTTGTGGTGAGGTACATTTTAACAAATATGCATCTCTAGAACTTCCAGGTTGGCATTCTATTTGATTTGGGCTTTCATATAAAGTGGCTGTTGAAATATATATAGCAGCAAAAGGATTAATGTCATGACATTAGTTTAATAGGAACTTGTCATAACCACAGCACTGTTGAAAAATAGCTTCTGAAAGGATCAAGTATGTCAGAGAAAAATTGAAACAATAATTGGGTAGTAAAACTTGTACCCAGTAACATGCGGGGGGGGGGGGGGGGATTAAAGTCATTACACAATCCATACACTCTTTAGATGGTCTGAGTCTTGGGGCCAGTCTGTAGCACAGAGGCAGATCATCTCTGATTTATTAATGTGTTTCATGGATAAGCATGTGTCCCTTGAAATGAAAGAAGAGAGCACATTCTTATGGCTCTGATCACTCTCCCACTGCATCTGGTCTTTATTAGTTTCCCAGCTCTGGTTGATGAACTACAGATGTGAGTAAGCTTTCCAAAGAAAAACTCAGGGAACAGGAAATTCTCAGAATACAAGATGGGGGAAGGGTTGATTATTACTTGGAATTTTCTGTGTGTGACACCAAGCCCAAGACTGAATTGGAAATGTCACTGCTGTTTCATGTCTTTTATGCTGCAGTAATACTTGTCAAGAGATTAACAGCATGTGTCTGTGCTTTGGACTGAATTGAGAGGATGTATTGTGTGCATTCTATCCAGAGACTTTCCCTTTTATTACCTTCATCTGTCTTGTTGTGCTACAGTTTTATATATTGATGGCTGGACATCTGTATCTGTGCTTCTCGGAAGTTTCTCACTGCTTATTCATAAGACTGAAGCAAGAGAGTCTGCCACTCTTAGGACCAGAGCGATTTCCCTGAAAAGCAGAGAGACATGGAAGTGCTTCTGCTGATATTTTATAGATCATTGTGTTATCTAAAATGGTTAGTTGATATATGCCTGCATCCATACCAGCTTTTGCTGCGAACCTACCAGACCTCACAAGCTGAGCAGATAATCAGTCTTGCAAGGGAGACCTTAATGAAGAGCTTGGTGCTGTCAGAAATGGTATTGGTTATTCACTGTTCTCTCTGTCGCTGTACTCTCTCTGTCACCATGATGTAGGAGCATTTTGCTGGTGGAGGTCGCATCTTTCTGATGAGAGGTAAAACTAAGGTCCTGGCTGTGACACTGCACCCCATATTCTTCACAGTGATATTATTATGATATGATTATGGCATAATTTTGATGCATTTTATGTAAGATGGGCCATATAAGGTGTCATTGAAAAGGTTATGATTTGCTGAATATGATTATCCTATTTGTATGCATGTATCATTTTTGTATCTGAAGTTATAAATACTGACAAAGGCCATGTCTACACTAACAATTTGTCTCGACAAAAGTGATGTTGACACCCAAAAGTCAACATAATAAAAATCGCAATTTCATGTTCACACTTGCTCCCTCTGTCGGCAGATCACATCCACAGTGGGGGCACCATCATCGACAGTGTGAGGAATGCACTGTGGGTATCTATTCCACAGTCCAGCTCGACACCTTCTGTCATTAGGTGTTGTGGGACAACGGAGCAGATTGCGGCGCATCTTGGGACAGGGCTAAATGTCTCATGATGCATTGCTTTCTGTCCCAGCACTCCATGGTCTTCCGGCTTTCTTTGACAACATTTTTGCATGGCCCTTCTTTGCTGTGCACCCTAGCATTTTTGTGAGAAGGAATGGATCTCGCCCTGCTCTCCTATGCTCTGTTAACTGTCATGAAGACTTCGCAGACGGCAGTGCAGTTAACCATGAAGTTCCTAACTGAGGAAGACTCGCAGGCGCCCGACATTCTGCATGATATGGATAGGAGCAACTTTAGATTGCTTTTGGCATTCACAAAGCAAGTGCATAGGGCAGACCATCGCTTTTGGGCTCG
This sequence comes from Terrapene triunguis, assembly GCF_002925995.2. Taxonomy (NCBI): domain Eukaryota; kingdom Metazoa; phylum Chordata; order Testudines; family Emydidae; genus Terrapene; species Terrapene triunguis. The sequence goes on along the minus strand of NW_020664418.1, from coordinate 3,224,141 downwards.
GGAAACAAGCACTGAATGGTTGGATCTTATCCAGGGCCGGCTCCAGGCACCAGCCTACCAAGCATGTGCTTGGGGCAGCACCTGGAGGGGGGCGGCGCTCACCCAGGGAGAGCGGAGCCGCAGCGGGCTCGCCACCCTCCCCCGGTGCTCCAGCCGGTCGGGGAGAGCGGGGCCGCGGCCAGGCTCTCTGCCCTCCTCCCGGCGCTCTGGCCGGTCGGGGAGAGCGGGGCTGCGGCCGGGCTTGCCGCCCTTCCCCCAGCGCTCTGGCTGGTCGGGGAGAGCGGGGCCACGGCCAGGCTTGCCGCCCTCCCCCCGGCGCTCCGGCTGGTCGGGGAGAGTGGGGTCCCGGCCGGGCTCGCCGCCCTCCCCCCGGCGCTCCGGCCAGCCGGGGAGAGCGGGGTTGCAGCTGGGCTCTCCGCCCTCCTCCCGGCGCTACGGCCGGTCAGGGAGAGCGGGGCCCGCGGCCGGGCTCACCGCCCTCCTCCCAGCGCTCTGGCCGGTCAGGGAGAGCGGGGCCCCGGCCGGGCTCGCTGCCCTCCCTGCGGCGCTCCCCGCCGGGGGGCGGGGGGCGGCAGGAGGCTTTTTTGCCTGGGGCGGCAAAAAAGCCAGAGCCGGCCCTGATCTTATCGTCATGCAGGTGTGGGATGATGAGCAGTGGCTACAGAATGTTCGGATGCAGAAAGCCACCTTCCTGGAACTGTGTGCAGAGCTCACCTGACCTGTGGCACAAGGACACCAGAATGAGAGCTGCCCTCTTGGTTGAGAAGCATGTGGCAATTGCTGTGTGGAAGATGGTGATATCAGACTGCTACAGGTCAGTCGCAAATTAATTTGGAGTGGGGAAGTCAACCGTTGGGGCTGCATTAATGCAAGTGTGCAGGGCAATAAATTGCATCCTGCTACAAAGGACCATGACTCTGGGAAATGTGCGTGAAATAGTGGACGACTTTGCAGAAATGGATTTCCCTAACTCTGGAGGGGCAATAGATGGCACACACATTCCCATTTTGGCACCAGCTCACCTTGCGACAGAGTACATCAATAGGAAGGGATACTTCTCCATGATGTTGCAGGCACTTGTGGATCACCGTGGGCGTTTCACTGACATCAACGCGGGGTGGTCTGGGAAGGTGGTCTTCAGGAACACAAGCCTGTACAGAAAGTTGCTAGTGGGGACTTTCTTTCCTAACCAGAAGATTATAGTGGGGGATGTTGAAATGCCCATAGTCATACTAGGGGACCCTGTGTACCCCTTACATCCGTGGCTCATGAAACTTTACATGGAACACCTGGACAGCAGTAAGGAGTGGTTCAACAACAGGCTCGGTAAGTGCCGGATGACAGTTGACTGTACCTTTGGCAGATTAAAGGCGCGCTGGCAATGCCTTTATGGCAGGTTAGACCTCACTGAGGATAATATTCCCATGGTCATAGCCATGTGCTGTACATTGCATAATCCCTGTGACGCTAAGAGTGAAAGGTTTGCTCAGGGGTGGAGTGCTGAGGCAGATTGCTTGGCCACTGATTTTGAGCAGCCAGATACCAGGGCTGTCAGAGGAGCCCAGAGTGGGGCTATTCGAATCAGGGAGGCTTTGAGGCAGCACTTTGACAATGAGCACCAGTAACATATCTCTGTCAGAAGTGCTTCAGTGTTACATTACCTGTAGTTTTCCTAGGGGGCAATGATGACATTTGGAGCCTTATATTCTAGTAAGTTATATGCCTGTTCATATATTGGTACAGCCTGAAATCTCACTTTGTAGGGGAAAAAAAGATGATTTACCATTATAAAACTTTGCTTTTATTGCACAAGAAACAGCACACACAAACACACAGATGCTTGGCGGGAAAGGAGGAACCAGGAAAGGGCAGACTTTCACAACTGTGTGTAGGTCCAGCCATCATTGTGAAAGTTGTTCGGGGGGGTGGAGTGAAGGGGAAACCAAGAAATCCCAGGAAGTGGAAAGGAATGTGCGAGCGGAGTTTTGGAGGGCATGGAAAAGAGTTCTGAATGTGCTGCAGTGGAGGTTGAGCACTGATCTGCTCAGTCTGCAGCATTATTAAGGACTTCAGCATCTACATTTGCTCCTCCATTACTTGGGGGGAGGGATAGCTCAGTGGTTTGAGCATTGGCCTGCTAAACTCAGGGTCATGAGTTCAATCCTTGAGGGGGGCCACTTAGGAAACTGAGGTAAAAATCTGTCTGGGGATTGGTCCTGCTTTGAGCAGGGGGTTGAACTAGATGACCTCCTGAGGTCCCTTCCAACCCTGATATTCTATGAATCATCCACTCAGTTGCATCCTTAACAAACGTGGGATTCTCTTTTCTGTGCTGCTGTTCAGCATCCCAGTACTCCTTACATTCCCTTTTTTCTGCATTGGAACACTGCAGGACCTCCCTGAACATGTCTGCTGCATCTTGGGCACTTTCTTATCTGATGGAGACACGCGGCCGTGGTGTGTGGGGTGTTCCTGAAGGCTACATCTGGTGAAGCACAGGGGACAATGTACAGAAGCGGGATTGTTAAGTTCATGCACAGCATTGAAACATTTCAATTAAATACACCTTTTACAACATTGTCATTGCTTTGTCACTGACCCTAGCCAGGCACACATCTCTGCGAACACCCAAAGCATGGTGAGTGTTGGGGGGGGGGGGCGGAGAATGCTCCACATGGGGAAAAGAGCACACACTCTTTGTCAGGGTTGTGGTGCAGCATTCTAGGGAACAAATTCTAAAATTCCCCTACACTTTTCCACAGGCGGGGGTCATTTTAGAAGACTTCTCACTGCTAAGGGTAAGCAGGAAAACGAGGGTACATCTACTCCATACTTGTGGCTTCCGCCCTGCTCCCTATGCTGCTCGCATATGTGCCGCTTTGGTCCCTGCACAAGTGATTGCCGAATGACGAGGAAAGTTTCCTACAATGGGGGAAGGAACAAAGTAGCTCTGCCACGGAACCTTCGGCAGAGGATTACTGAGTACCTCCAGGAAACTTTCCTGGAGATCTCTCTGGAGGATTCCCATGAGATCTCGGTGTGCATCAACACTCTGTTCCACTGTACCGATTAAGTACACAGGGAAATGTCCAGCTCACATAAACTCAGCCAGCCTCCCACATTTTTATGCCCTGAACCCACTTCTGCACTACACAAGCCACAGCCACTTACCAGGCATCTCATCTCCTACTTCTTGCTCCCCGGAGAGCAACTGCTGAGATTGGTTAGACACCTCTGGAGTGGAGAACAGTTCCTGGCTGTCTGCCCCACCAGGCGACCCCACCAGGAGCTGCAAATCCTCATATAACTCCACCTCTTCATCAGTAACTTCATCCTCTGGGTTAGGTCCTCTTTCCGCCACTTCTGTGCCCTCCAAAGTATCCACAAGGCTCTTGGCGATGAAGGTGGGGTTGCCACAGAGGATAGCATGCAGCTCCTTATAGAACCGGCAGGTCTTAGGTGATGCACCTGAGTGATGGTTTGCCTCCCTTGCCTTATGGTACACCTGCCTCAGCTCCTTTATCTTCACTCTGCACTGCAGCGTGTCCCGATCATAGCCCTTTTCGCAGAAGCCTCGAGAAATCTGCCCATAGGTATCCCAATTCCTATGGTTCAAGCGCAGCTGGGACTGCACAGCCTCCTCTCCCCATATACTGAGCAGATCCAACAACTGTGCGGTGGTCCAAGCGGGAGAGCGTTTGCTGCAATAACCCGCCATGGTCACCTGGGAAGATGCGATGAGCCAGCAGGAAATGGAATTTCAAAAATTCCCAGGGCTTCTAAGGGGGAGGTGCGAATGGTTGTTTACCTGGCTGCTGGGCAGTGGAGTTCAAACTGCTGGCCAGAGCAGTGAGGATGGGCATAGTGGGACACCTCCTGGAGGCCAATTAAAGTGATGAAGTGAAGCATGGTGTCTACACTGGCACTTTGTCGACAAAAATGTAGAGGAAAAAGACGTAAATCTCTCTTGAGGGTGGATGTATTTTGTCACCAAAACCAGGCATTTTTCCCAAAAGTTGCCTCACAGTGTGTACACACTCACTGTTTTGTCGACAAAGAGCAGTTTTGGTGACAAAATTTGGTAGTGTAGACAAGGCCTATGTATCTGTACTTCAAATGTAGTTACACCTGTGTAATGCCCACTAGACAAGATGCTTTCAGTCTAGATAGTAGGTGGTGAAGGGCCTATTCAAGGTAACTAGCCATTAGGAAAAACAATAGGCCTTAGGAGAAGCTTATCCACAATCTGGTGAGCCTTCCTGAGAACGCTACAGACAGCCTGTTAGTGATGGCTGCTATGACTCTACAAGGGCATATGACCACAAGATCCTATCTTGGGATGTCAGTATTTTTCCAAAAACTGGTCTGGGAACCAAGCTTTGGAACAAAGGGTTCCCACCATATACAAAAGCTATATAGGGCAGGAAGTGACATCATCTGTGGTTCTTCACTCCCCACACAAGAAGACACCTGGAAACACCTGAGGAACAAAGACTGAACTGGGGGAAGTGCTGGACCCAGGCTAAAGGGATTTCTAGCCTGTGTGTGAAACACCTGTGGATTCCAGGCTGCAAAGCAAGTGTAGCTGGTGCCTCAAGAATCTACCAGTCTGACTATACCATCAGTTAGGGTGAGACTCTGCTATTCATAACCAATCTATTTAGTATATTAAGCTTAGTTTGCGTTTTTGTTTATTTGCTAGATAATCTGCTTTGATCTGTTTGCTATCACTTAAAATCCATCTTTTGTAGTTAATAAACTTGTTTTGTTTTAATCTAAACCAGTGATCTTTGACTGGAATGCTTGGGGAAAATCTCTGCTTGGTTACCACAAGTGTGCATTGTTCTCCCGACGTTGCGGGAGAGGCGGACCAGGTTTTAAACTCATATACTGGCCAGATTTGACCAGGGCAGGATGGTAGTGCTGTGGGATCCTAGGCTGGGAAGCTGATGGTTAGAGAGCCTGCATGTAACTGCAGCTAGGTGTGTCCCTATCTGTGTGAATGCTGGTGAAAGTGCAGGCTGGAGGGCTTTGCAACTTGTCACAGCAGTACAGTGTGAACGGGAGCCCAGGCTGGTGGGTCAGAGGGCTCAGTGGTACCCCAGTTCCAGGTGGCACCCCGGGGGAAACCCGTCACATTGGCCATCTGGGATCATTAAAGATTCCATGGCCAGTTTGCAAGAATTTTGGAAGGGTTAATCCCAGTGTCCTGGCCATATTTCAATGCTGGGAGTTACAATATCCCTCCCTGAATTCCCCCTGCAGTTTCAGATGAATACAATATTTCTCACTTACTGACCTACACTCGTTTGTGTTTCTGTGTGTTGTTAAACAGCTCCAGTGTTCCAACCTAGATGTAGCTGCATTGCAGTGGTGGATAAAGAAATCCTATGTATAGTTTGTATATCAGTTTATTTTTGCAAAACACTTGGGATCCTTTGGGGGTAAGAGATACTATTAGATGTAAGATATTGATACAGATTTTCAGATGCCATGCTTTATATCCATTTTTTATGTATGAGGCAATTTTTGCCAAACAACAACAAGTGTATCACCTGCATTGGGAGTGGATGTATTTTGGTTGATCAGTTCCTTTAGGCAAACATAACTGGTTAAAATGTGGGGTGATGTTAACTGTGAAATACAAGGGAAGTTAGTAAAACCTTTTATTTTCTTATATGCCAAAAACGTGATGCCCACAAACATGTCAGGATGAGGACTTAGTTGCAGTTTTCATGGTCTGTGGCAGAGTGAGTGTGGTGCATGGAGTGCAGAGTTTAGCTGCTGGAAATAAAAATGCAAGCTGATTTTCCACGAAGTGCTGTAGCAAGGAAGCATGAAGGCACACAGGCATAAATCCCTACCATGGAGAGTGCTCTTGTTGAGAGGTAGGTGCTGTCAGGAAAGAAGCACTCTCTGCTGCAACTCTAGGATAGGGCTGGAAGAGGGTTTCACTATGGAATCTAAACCCAGTTCATACAAAGAGGTCTTAGTTCTTCCAGGAAAATGTGAACTCCTTTTTATGGATGAGGTTCAGATTAGTTAGACAAAACATTCTCTTGGTCATTCTGAGGGATAGGGGAGTGGGGAGCACTGTGATCAAAGGGGGTAGGCATTATGTTCATAGACAGATCCAGACTCGTGTTTGTGGCCTGCTCTTAGCATGTCCATTGCTATGTTATGAATTTCCCAAATGGTGTTAATATTTCCTTGTGTCAGTAGAGTCAATCTTCAATTACCCAAATGCCACTTAACCAAAATACACATTTCCAAAGGTCAGATATGTCCAGCCAAATTTGACTTCAGTGCTGAAGTTGGTGTGTGCAATCCACCTCCTGCTGAGCTGTCCAATGCTGGGGGAGGGAGTATTTAGGAGATCCTGAAGGGTTCCCCTGATTACCTGACGATGTATGGCATCCTGGATATCTTCATATAAACCATGAATTAGTGTGGTGTTTATTGTCACTAAATCCTTAATAGCCACTTTACTTACTTAATGTCACTTTAATGACATACTGCTAGAGAGTCTATCAATTTATTCTTGAAATGGTATGAAAATGAAGGAGTGGAGGGGTGAGGGGGTGTTAGTATGACAGTGACTGAGTTAATCAGAAACATGATCTATCTGTGATTCTAAATAGGATTGCTTGAATACTCTCCTGTTTTTTTAATTCAGTGACTATATAAGTACATTGTGGGACATGGCCAAGTCAGACTCTTAATATCTTTATTCCCTTTCAAAGATATGCTGTCTTCAGACTGACAAACCCCAACATGTAGTCTTGTTCCACTAGACAGATTAAGGCAGCAATTGGCAGCTTCTGTTAGCATCCTACAGCCTTCATAAAATGAAGCACATGAACTTGTATATTTCTCCTTTAATGAAATACACTCATGCACATGTCTTTAGTTCCTGTCTTGATAGCTTATTTTTTATTGATTATGTGCTTTGTTCTTTTTGTTTATCCAAATGAGTTCCAAAGATGATACCCAAATGCAGCCTAGTTTTTTAAAGTATTTTCTTCAGCTGTTGCTAGTTTTAGTTTTTGTTGCTGACAGTCATTCAGGTAAAATACCCAAACCATCTCCCAAAACTTGATTGAGGGCCAGATCCTCAGCTGATGTAAATCAGCATAGCTGTGATCAGTGGAGATACACTGAGTTACAGTAGCTGAGGATCTGGCCCTGAAACTTCTATAAGGCTTTTCACTCGTCTCTCTCCCCCCTCCCCTGCCCCCAATTAATTTTCTTTTTTTCATGCACCTTTTGGGTTCTGGCAGGGTCTGGACATGTCAATGTAATGCAAGAGGAAGCTGTTTTTGCATCATGTCCAGTCCTGGCAATGCAGATGCAAGAAATTTGTATAAGCATCTAAACAAACATTTTAGCACTTTAACTGAACCAAACCTCTGAACCATGGAAAATTTGCCTGTGACTTATTATTTCTGATCTTTTTCTGTTTAATTTTCTCTCTAAAATCCTAGGCCTGATTTAAAGGTATCTCCTATATTTAAAAGGACATCAGCACGGAAATGTTGTACCTGTTGTTGTTGTTGTTGTTGTTACAAGTAACACACAATCTTCCCATTGGAAAGATTAGGGGGAAAACATTTTTCTGTGGTTTTTTTTCCAATGTTTTCCACTATGTGTGTTTGAGGGTACGTTGTGTCTAGTCTGTTTTGCTGTTTCCTGTTTAGTCAGTTTCTCCTGTTTGTGTGCCTCTTTCCCACAGCAAGAGGGAAGAGAAAAACATTTTTTTAAAATAGAAAAATGTGATTGTAAAACCACAAAACCTGCAAAGGAGACTGAGGTGCAGGTGCAGGACTTGATCCTGCATTTAATTCATCTTTTTGAAATTGATTATACTTTAAGTTGTTGCTGTTATTAGTTATAGAGTTTACGTCCAGAAGGGGCCACCAGATCATCTAGTCTAATTTCCTGCATACCATGGTCCACCAACACCACCCAGCACCCACACACTAAACCCAACAACCAAAATGAGATCAAAGTATTACAGTTTGCAGGAGACTAGACTGTTCTATGCCACAGGCAGAAAATAGGAGGGACTAAGGTGCACTAGTGCCCAAGGCCCCTGCAATATCAGGGAATTGATTAAATGAGATACACCCAAATAATCCCGCAAGTGACCCGCACCCAAACACTGCAGAGGAAGGCTAAAAAACACCAAGTCACTGCCAGTCTGACCTGGGGGGAATTCCTTCTTGCCCCCACAGATCGTGATCAGTTTGCCCCTGAGCATGTAAGCCAAAACCAGCCAGCTAAGCATGAGAGAGAGAATTCTTGGTTCCACCTCAGAGCTCTGGACCACGCTGTCCTGTGTCCCATCTCCAACCATGGTCATCACTGATCTTCAGAGGAAGATGATTAAAAAACCCAGAATGCACTGCGGGGGGATCCTTTTTTGACCCCTTCTGGTGACCAGCTGAAGCCCTGAAGCTTGAGCTTTAGGAACATAAAACATAAATTGGAAGGGACTTCATCCCCACCATCACAACCAACCCTGTCATACAACTAGACTCATGAATTTGTCCAGTTCTCTCTTAAAGCTAATAAGTTGTTTGCCCCCACAACTCCTATTGGGAAGCTGTTCTCGAACCTCACCCTTCTGATGGTTAGACACCTTCTTCTAATTTCCATCCTGAATTTGTTCATGACCAGTTTATATCCAATTGTTCTTGTGCCAGCATTGTCCTTTAGCTTAAATAGCTCTGGCGCCTCCCTGGTGTTTTCCCCCTGGATGTATTTATAGAGAGTATTGCTGTAGTGCCCAGGTGCAACCCTCATGGACCAGGACCCCATTGTGCTAGGTGCTGTACAGACTGAACAAAAGTCAATTTTATCTCTGGGATTTTTGTTTGTTTTTTTGTTTTAAATAACCTCAGGTGTAATATGAGATCTACCATGAAATGTTTGTGTCCTGGTATTTATTCCTTAATTTCAATGCTGGATGTGAGGATAGCATCTAGCAAAAACTGTCATTTCTATAGCTTTATAGAGATTTCATAGTGCTAATGGCTCTTTTCAGATCAGTGTGTTAGCATTGGGAAATTCTCACTCTACGCACCACAGGATCAAAAGAAAGAAAAACATTCCAGAGCTGGCTGTTAGTGCATCTTTGGGATTTCTGACTGAGTTTTAAATTAAGACATAATAGTTGGTCAGATATTTCCTATGCATCATCCTGACTATTGAGTTTAGCTGATATGCGACTACTGGATTGAACTGTGGAAGACTGGCAGCCGAGCATTTTCAGTGCAAAGACCTCAGCACAAGAACTGCATTCAATTCCCCAGAGTCCCAGTTCACTGAGCTTCACAGCACAGGGCAAGGCTTATCTGCATACCCAAGAGTTTTCTTGAGTTTTGTGTAGATTGTTTTTAAATGATAGGCAGTACCTGGCTGGAGACTATTGCTACCAGTTGTAGGCATTATCATTAATTTTCACATTTTAAATGATGCAAATCCACCCAGAGGCTGCATAATAAATATAATTGCTTCTGTTTAGAGATGAGTCTGAAACAAAATCCTAGTTCTCAGTACCCCCTTAAGGCCTTAACTTGGTGAAAGCTCAGCTCTTGCCCTGATCTTTGTGTCTGAAGCCCATCTTTATTTCTCTTAGTCCCCACACAGCAAGTGTGTGCAAGCTCTTCTTATAGTGTATCTGTTTGCCTATATACAGTAAGTGTAAAAGTTCTAACAGACTGCTTCTTTCCCCTCTCACTGCCTCTTTCAAATTCTCTGCATACATTGAGGACTGTCCTTGTACTGGAGAAAGCTTTTCTCCAGCGAATCCCATCCCTATTTCTATCATGTGGGGAGGTTCTTCAGGATAACAAATCCCCTTTGCCTTCTCATTTCTTGTAGTGAGGCAGTCTGGGAGAATATGGCTCGCATGTGTGTGAAGACGCAGAGGCTGGATGTTGCCAAAGTGTGCCTCGGAAACATGGGTCATGCCAGAGGAGCTAAGGCATTAAGGGAGGCGGAACAAGAACCAGAGGTGGAAGCCAGAGTGGCCATGTTGGCGATTCAGCTGGGCATGCTGGTAGGGCTTACTGTGGCAACTTGCCCATTTTCTAGTAATAAGCAAAGTCCAGACTCAGTCAGCAATCTGAGTGAGATATGCATGCGTCCTCGCATGTGAAGACAATGTAACTAATGACAAGACTTTTTGCAAAGTCTGGGCAGGGTGCAAAAATCTTGGAGAAAAGTAAATGCAATACTAATTTTCTAAAAAGTAAAGAGGGGCGATTCTGACAGTTATTTTCTTGCAAGTCAAACTTATACCACTATTGAAATACTGAAACAAATAATAATAGGGGTGGAGTGCACCTTCTAAACATGTAGGGCCCAGTTCTGCCATTTACTCACCTTGAGTAGGACCTTGTTCTACAGTCAGCATTATGGGCACTACTCAATATGAGTGAGAGTGGCTGAACTAGACCTCTAGAGATTACAGAATAATGAGACATAAGCAGGATAGGTTTATAACAAATGAATCTTCCCAGGCAAACATGATTGTTTTAAAAAAAACATATATAGCATTAAAAATACCGGATGAGGAAAACATTATTTAGGTAATATATATTTGGACTGTTGTGGAACATTTGATATGCTGTCTCACAAACCTTAGGGCTTGATTCGGCTGTCCTTAATCACTCTGAACTTGTCTAGGCTAAAATAAATGGTGTCTTCTTAAAATGGGTTAGCTAAAACATTTTAACTCACGTTTTCAAACTGGAGTGTAGAAAAGGCAAGTTGTATTTTAACACGTGTTAGGTGGTAGAGGAGAAACCTAGTGAGTAGCCAACAGTTCACCCTACACCCGCTAAGGCATGTTAAAATACAACTTGCCCTTTGGACACCTTTTATGAGAGTCTAGACAAGCCCTTTGAATAATATCTTTACTCCACCAGTAAAATTGGGACCTAAACTGGCTTTGAGAGTCACGTTGTCATGCGGACTGAAAACTAGCTGGAGAACTGTAAAGTAAGGGTAATGATAAGCAGCCATGTACTGGTACCAGGTTAGCTCCTATTTAATGTCTCCATTAATGATCTGTATAAGAAGGACTAAACAGCATTTTAACAAAATTGACAGATGATACTAAATTGAGAAGCATTGCAAATACCAGGGAGGGCAGAAATAATAAAGGGTCCAAGAGGTTAAAAACATGGGTAGAAAATGAAAAGAAGATACATCCTGGAAAAATACAAGTTAATACATCTAGGAAAATCATACTCAGTGGGGAGTAGAAAGCTGGAAAGCAGCACAGCTGACAGAATCCAAGGTTCATAGGAGATCACGAATTAGATAAGAAATTGCAATTTTGGGCGCTGTTTTCAGAGGCACCACATCTTGGAGCTTTGATTTCATGGTCTGTCTACACATCATGGTGCAACTGCAGCTGGAGTATTGCTTTCAAATTTAAGCATCTCATTGCCAGAAAAATATTAATGAATAGGAGGAAGTTCAGAGAAAAGCAACTCAAATTGTTAGGATCCTGAAATGGATTCATATACAAGAGGAAAGATTTGAAAGAGTTGAATATGTAGAATTCGGCTAAGATCAGAATGTGCTAACAACCTACAAATATTTGAAGGGTATGAATGGTGGAGGAATTCTTCTGGGTGGTATAAAGGCGTAACTAGGAAAATTCAGGCTAGATATTTGTAAAAAGCTTCTTGACAGTGAGATTTATTAGGCTCAATGGAAGTGAGGAAAGCCCCTTTTGCTCGAACATTTAAAACTAGTTTTGGGGGGGGAAAGTAGCAAATGTTCTGTAGAAAACAATCCTACATTAGTAAGGAGAGGGTCTAGAATAGGAACTAATAGGACTCTTCCATATCTAGGGTTTATTTTTCTCTGAAAAGAAATGGGAATCAGGAGGAAAGAGAAATTGCTCCTTCTGTCCTGCCACAGTGTATCTCCATTACTGTACACAGAGCTCAGCTGGAAAGCAGTTGAGTGGGGCAGGAAAAGTCCTTGACACAGGAGTCTATCTCAAAGATTAAAAATAGCAGTTTTAAATTTGTTTATTGCTTGTGTCACTATGGGCCAAATCCTAAGACTCTAACTCTAAATGAAGTCAGTGGAAGTTTGACATAAGTAAAGGCATCAGGTTTTGTTCTGCATTAATAATCTAAGAACATAATCCGTGTCTCAGGGACCTAATGTGGAGTGAGAGGGTTCTCTAAGTGCTGAATCCTTGTTGGTGAGAAAACAGCTACAAAGTTAGCAAAGCTCTCCCAGACTCCTTAACTGGAGTAATGGGCCTCTCCTACCGCAGCCCAGAATGGTTATGCCAGTGAGTGACTCCAATATGAGCCATTTGATAACCTCCATTATCAAATGGCTTAGTGTTGTGTCACAATCAGAGTTTTATGACTGGTGGCTGCTCATGTCACTCCCACCCCTGGTTAATATCACCCAGTAAATGCTGTGATCTGAGTGCTTTCTTTATTTTCACATAAACATCCAGTTTCTCAGTCACAATGCTGATATTCCAGGCTACGTATATTTAGTAGGTTCAAATCCCTCTGTCTTAATCCTTTTTACTATGCAATGCAATCCGCGGTCTGGAGTAATTAACTGCTCAGAAGTGCACTACCTATCATAGAATATTAGGGTTGGAAGAGACCTCAGGAGTTCATCTAGGCCAACCCCCTGCTCAAAGCAGGACCAACACCAACTAAATCATCCCAGCTAGGGCTTTGTCAAGCTGTGCCTTAAAAACCTCTAAGGATGGAGATTCCACCACCTCCCTAGGTAACCCATTCCAGTGCTTCACCACCCTCCTAGAGAAATAGTTTTTCCTAATATTTAACCTAGACTTCCCCCCTGCAACTTGAGACTATTGCTTCTTGTTCTGTCATCTGCCAGCACTGAGAACAGCCTAGCTCCATCCTCTTTGGAACCCCCCTTCAGTTAGTTGAAGGCTGCTATCAAATCCCCCCTCACTTTTCTCTTCTGCAGACTAAATAAGCCCAGTTGCCTCAGCCTCTCCTTGTAATTCATGTGCCCCAGACCCCTAATCATTTGGTTGTCCTCTGCTGGACTCTCTCCAATTTGTTCACATCCTTTTTGTAATGGGGGCCCCAAAACTGGACGAAATACTCCAGATGTGGCCTCACCAGTGCCGAATAGAGGGGAATAATCACTTCCCTTGATCTGCTGGCAGTGCTCCTACTAATGCAGCCCAATATGCCGTTAGCCTTCTTGTCAACAAGAGCTCACTGTTGACTCATATCCAGCTTCTTGTCCACTGTAATCCCCAGGTCCTTTTCTGCGGAATTGCTGCTTAGCCAATCGGTCCCCAGCCTGTAGCAGTGCATGGGATTCTTCCATCCTAAGTGCAGGACTCTGCACTTGTCCTTGTTGAACCTCATCAGATTTCTTTTGGTCCAATCCTCCAATTTGTCTAGGTCACTCTGGACCCTATCCACCTCTCCCCCCAGCGTAGTGTCATCCGCGAACTTGCTAAGGGTGAAATCCATCCCATCATTCAGATCATTAATGAAGATGTTGAACAAAACCGGTCCCAGGACCGACTCCTGGGGCTGCCAACTTGACATCGAGCCGTTGATCACTATCCGTTGAGCCCGACGATCTAGCCAGCTTTCTATCCACCTTATAGTCCATTTAGTTGGGGATTAGTCCTGTTTTGAGCAGGGGGTTGGACTTCCAACTCTGATGTTCTATGATTCTTCCAATCCATACTTTTTAAACTTGCTGGAAAGAATACTGTGGGAGACAGTATCAAAAGCTTTGCTAAAGTCAAGATATATCACATCCCCTGCTTTCCCCATATCCACAGAGCCAGTTATCTCATCATAGAAGGCAATCAGAAAGCTATCACTCATTACTGCTTAGATATAATCCCTGTAAAGTACTCATCAAATCCAGATAACTTTTCACTGTTTGTTCGCTCTCCTTTCAGGAAGATGCAGAGCGGCTGTACAAGAATTGCAAGCGCTACGACCTCCTGAACATGTTCTACCAGGCTTCTGACCAGTGGCAGAAAGCTATGGAAGTAGCTGAGACTCATGATCGGGTTCACCTGCGCACCACATACTACAACTATGCCAAACATCTGGAGGCCACTGCAGAGTGCAATCTTGCACTCAACTAGTAAGCAGCTTCCTGTAGAAAAGGCCGAGCACCTAGAACTTAGTTCTGAACACAAGAAATCCTGAGTTTTAGCACACTGCTGTGGACAGCAGAGGCAAAATTGGTAGGGCTGTCTGCTACTGGCAGATAACCAGTTTTTCCCCTTTTCTGCCACCTTTCATCTGAGGATCTCAAACTATTATTGAAATAAACCTGGCAATGGGGGAAACTGAGACACAGAGAGGTTAACTGACTTGCCCAAGTTCACATGGAAAGTCTGCAGTGGAGTCAAGACTAGAACTTGGATTCATGTCTCCAAATCCTATGCTTTTAACCACTAGACCAGCCTTCCCTTTTGCACCTTGTTGTATGCATAAGCCCTTGTGTTGGAGAGTTCTTGACCCACCTGGCACCCCAGGGATTCATTGTGGCTCATGTGTTATGAACCTGATGCTTATGTGGCACCCAGAATTCTTTTCAGTGGCTGCTGAAATCCTGGGAAAGTTGGTGGGGAAGTTGTTTTTAGAATGCATCATACTGGTTTAAATTTTATTTTATGCATGGTTCTCTTATTGTGTAAGGTCACAACATGCTCTAGCTCAGGAGTAAAGAAGGGTTTTGTGTGTGAGGCGATGTGAGCAGAAAATGTGATTCAGTTAATGGGAAGGAAGGAGGGGAGAAAGTTGCAGATAGATGGGTTAGTACAGTTAAAGGAGCAACCTTCCAACTGTGGGTTAGAGAGTGAAATTGCAGTGGAGATGAGCAGGCAATATGAAGACTTGTGTATGAGGTGAGGAGACAAGATCTGTATTGAATATCCTTTACCATCTCTTACCCAGCCTCCCAATCATTCCTGGTACAAGCTGTGCTAGGTATTTTGGGGGCTTCGATGTGCATGTTGGCTCTTTGGCCCAAATAAGATCTTTGATTTTTCTGCACCCATTTTTATCTCAGTGATCGCCACACCTTGGTCTTATCTCAGCAGCACCTTGGCCTTTATTTTTCCTTGGCGTATTGGCACTCGGGGGCCAGCACTGTTCCTGCAGTTGATGAAAAGCACTGTATAAGGACAGAGTATTATTAGTATTGTTGTTAATTCTAGAGACTAAAGAACTAAAATAAAATGGATTAACATAGCAGTTGAGTGGTTTGCCACAAAGCACTGATATCCACCATCTAATGTGCCCTTTTTCTACACAGCTATGAGAAATCGGACACACATAGGTTTGAGGTGCCCAGGATGCTCTCTGAAGATTTACAAGCCTTGGAGATCTATGTCAACAAGATGAAAGATAAGTTAGTGCCATGTTACATCCTTCCTTACCTGAAGTGTGTGAAGGAGTGGTATCCTGAGGGGGGAATTTCAGGTTTGAGATTACTTGTTTTAACACTTTGCTGCCAGGCATTCAGATTTTCCAGGTTAATTCAATAGAGAGGAAACATGCTAGTAGGGAACACTTTTGCTAATGAATTATATCATGCAGTGCTGGAAGTTTGTTCATTTGTCTGCTTTGGTCATGAATCTTGTTCATTAGAAGGGGCCCCACTGTATTGTGTTGGCAAGCTAGTGCTACTAGAGTTGTGACTGAGAGAGCTGAGTAACACAGGCCAGAGACTTTCATCCAGTTTCCCCTGTATTGAGCTCCAAGACTTGTGTTTGACTAAAGCACATCTTCTTGAATGGTAGCCAGTCTTGATTTGAAGACTTCAAGAGAGAGAAAATCCACCACTTCCCCTGGTAGTGTATTCCAATGATTAATTACCATCATCATCACTTATTTTGTTTCTTTTCTAGGAGCTTGTGGAAATGGTGGGCACAGTATCTGGAGAGCCAGTCAGATATGGAATCCGCACTAAGATACTATGAGTTAGCTCAGGATTATTTCTCCCTGGTCCGTGTTTACTGCTTTCAGGGCAACATCCAGAAGGTAAGGCAGCCTGCTTCCCACTGCTCCCAGGAGTGTCCACATTCTTGTGTTTAATCGGGGCATGATGTGAAGGGTCTGGCTCTCTTTTCAGGCTGCTGAAATAGCGAATGAAACAGGAAACTGGGCAGCATCCTATCACCTGGCCCGCCAGTACGAGAGCCAGGATGAAATCAAGCAGGCTGTGCACTTCTACACTAGGGCCCAGGCATTTAACAATGCCATCCGCTTGTGTAAGGTACGACAGCATGTACACCTGAGTGCAAAGAGCTCACCAGCAATGGCATCTCTCAGGCCATGTACATCAGAAAATGTAGCCAACCTGTGAGATTAGCGTGGGCCTTCTCCTTATGTGAAGTATGACATACTGCTTGCTTATATAACTGTGTAGTTGATTATATTGGTTTCTACCCACACCTTCTAGGAGAGAAGGGGTCTGTAATGCGACACTCACAATACTGACACCCCTTTAGAGCCCAAGTACCCCTCCCCCCAAAAAACCCTCTCCTGAAATAAACAAATCAACAACAAACAGACCAAAAATCCTGCCCCAAGCAGAGTTTTGACCCCACAAAAGGGAAGACCAGAAACTCCATGAAGTTCACTAGGGACTTTGCTGTTGCTACAGATTTTATATGGAAGGTGGTCAGATACAGTGGTGATGGGTGGCAGTATAAAACTGTAGGGTAGGTAATTAATGGCACTATGAAGTCTGCTGTGCTGGAAGTAATCATAGATAGAGTATTTGCTTGAAGATGGGGGGAGGGATAGCTCAGTGGTTTGAGCATTGGCCTGCTAAACCCAGGGTTGTGAGTTCAATCCTTGGGGGGGCCACTTAGGGATCTGGGGCAAAATCAGTACTTGGTCCTGCTAGTGAAGGCAGGGGGCTGGACTCGATGACCTTTCAAGGTCCCTTCCAGGTCTAGGAGATAGGATATCTCCATTAATTTATTTATTTACTTTTGAGTAGGAGAACAATCTAGATGACCAGCTGATGAATCTGGCTCTGCTGAGTTCCCCAGAAGACATGATAGAGGCAGCCTGCTATTATGAAGAGAAGGGGGAACAAATGGACAGAGCAGTCATGTTGTACCACAAGGTAACTCTGACTCAGCAAAGTATAAAGCTTTCAGTTGAGACCAAGACACTACAGTGGTCAGCTACCAAATCAGCTGAATACCTGATTATTTGCATCCATTCCTGATGTGCAGCACCCCTTGTTAATCCATTCCTGGGCCCTCTCTACAGCTCTGCCAATGCCCCTCAAATTGACCTGCAGCAGTACTTGCTGTTCTAATAATAGAATCATAAAAGTGTAGGATGGAAAGGGATTTAAGAGCTCATCTAGTCCAGTCCCCTGCAATCAAGGCAGGACTACCTAATAACTAGACCATCCCTGACAGGTGTTTGTCTAACCTCTTCTTAAAAACCTCCAATGATGGAAATTCACAACCTCCCTAGCCAATTTATTCCAGTGCTTAACTACCCCATAGGAAGTTTTTCCTAATGTCCACCCTAAACCTCCCTTGTTGCAATTTAAGCCCATTAATTCTTGTCCTATTGTCAGAGGTTAACAAGAACAATTTTTTACCCTCATCCTTGTAACAACCTTTTACGTACTTGAAAGCTGTAATCATGTCCCCCCTCGGTCTTCTTTTCTCCATCCTAAACAAACCCAATTTTTTCAATCTTCCCTCATGGGTTGTTTTCTTGACCTTTAATCATTTTTGTTGCTGTTGACTTTTTCCAATTTGTCCACCTTTCCTGAAATGAGGCACCCAGAACTGGACACAATACTCCAGTTGAGGCCTTATCAGAGTGGAGTTGAGCGGAAGAATGACTTCCAGTGTCTTGCTTACAACACTCCTGCTTATACATGCCAAAATTATGTTTGCTTTTTTGGGGGGGGATGAGGGGGCAACAGTTTTACATTGTTGACTCATATTTAGCTTGTGATCCTCTATGACCCCCAGATCCATTTCTGCAGTACTCCTTCCTAGGCAGTCATTTCCCATTTCATATTGTGCAACTGATTGTTCCTTCCTAAGTGGAGTACTTTGCATTTGTCCTTATTAAATTTCATCATATTTAATCTTTAATCAGTATCAAACTGAGTGATGGCTTTGGTAATATCAATATGTGTTCCCAGGGGACTTGATCGAGTCCACCTATTTCACCTCACTTGTGACATACATCACATTTCAGATGATGTCTGGGAGATGAACTCACTTTGTACTTTGTAGCCTCCAGCTGCATTTGTCCAATGCCAATAAATCAGCCCGCATTCACTACAAGACAATATTGGTGGGGAAGGCGCTGCATCACTGCAGAAGACTCCCAGCACAGGCAATCAGTGCTTTTTATATATCAGTTAATAGGGGTTGCTACTTAGCTGTGCAAGCCTCCTTTCCTCTGTCTGCCTGCTGAAGTTGAGCAGACAAGTTCTGCACCAAGTGCTGTACTAGAGGCAGAATACAGAGAATCCTCTGAGTCTCTGGCCAGCCAGTAGGTCCCCACTCTCTGAATTTATAGTGTGGTAGCTCTGCAGCAGAATGGCAGACATGTAGGTCACGGCAGCTGGGATGGGCTACTGTATGTTTCTCTGCACCTCAGGTTGGGTTAATTGGCCTTAGTAACTAATGGAGACCTTCATACAGAGCCTGCTGATCAAGAAGGAAAGGACTGGAGGCACAGCAGCTGCTGATTTTGCCAGAGCTCTGCTGCAGAAATCTGGTGTCTCTTTCCTAATGGCTTGTTGCCTTGAAACCTGTATGCAATCAGTACAAGAGAGGGAAAAACTAAAGGGCTGTCTCTGGTTTTGCAGGCAGGACACTTTTCCAAAGCACTAGAGCTGGCTTTTGCCACACAGCAGTTTGGTGCCCTCCAGCTGATTGCCGAGGACCTGGATGAGAAGTCAGACCCAGCCCTGCTGGCACGCTGCTCTGACTTCTTCATTGAACACGCCCAGCACGAGAAGGCCGTGGAGTTGCTGCTAGCAGCCAAAAAGGTAAAGTCTTTGCAGTGTTCCTGGGAACTCTACAGTATGTGACTGTAGAAGAGCAGAGCTCAGGAGTGAGCTGAGTTGCATCCTGAGCCCTCCCCACACTGCAACAAATCCCTAGGTGCAGAATTTCTATCTGGATTTTGATATCTCAGAGTTCCCTGATGCAGGGTTTTGGCTCAGCCTCTGATATAGCTACGGCCTAGCCTAGTCTTTCAGATTCGGAGTCGCCTCAAAGATCAGGGTCTTCAGCTGCAGGGTTTTGGTTTAGGGCCATCTCTGAAGTTAAGATTCTGCAGCACAGTTTGTCTGAGTCCTAATTATCTGGCCTTTGCAAAGTTCAGATGCACCCATTCACACAGTTGGAAAAGGCTAAAAAGTTGTAGACTTGAATTCTAGCCGGCTAAATGTGGTTGAGGTCCTTCTGGTGCAGAACATTTAGTTAGAAGCAGTTCATTGCTCTCTCACTCTTCACCAGTACCATGAAGCCCTGCAGCTTTGCTTGAATCAGAACCTGACCATCACAGAGGAGATGGCCGAGAAGATGACTGTCTCTAAGGACTCAAAGGAGCTCTCTGAAGAGTCTAGGAAAGAACTGCTGGAACAGGTTGCCGATTGCTGCATGCGGCAAGGCAATTACCACATGGCAACCAAGAAATACACTCAAGCAGGAAACAAGCTGAAGGTGAGGAGAAGCTACAGTACTAACGTTTGAACCCCTTGGCATTGTAGGTGTGGAGCTCCAAAATACACTTCTAATCTGCAGGTAAAATGATTGATTTGAGGGACTAATCTCATGGATACCATGAGTTGGTTTAAGACAAAAATACTCATGTTAAATAATACTTGCCAGCCCACCCGGAGTTGCCTGTTCTCAGAGCTCAAACCCTGCAGGGTCCCTCTGTCAGCATAAGATCTCCCTGTTCACGTTCCAAGAATTGTACCTCAGTTTGTAGAAAGGGTATCCAGAAGGAGTTTCTACCCGTCTCTGCCTGGTTGCTTGCTTCCTCATGTTTCTACATTGCTAACAGCAATGATTGTTCTCCCCTGTTTGCAGGCAATGAGAGCACTGCTGAAGTCTGGCGACACGGAGAAAATAGTGTTTTTTGCAGGAGTCTCCAGACAGAGGGAGATTTATATCATGGCAGCCAACTACCTACAGTCACTGGATTGGCGAAGGGACCCAGAGATTATGAAGAACATCATTAGCTTCTATACCAAAGGAAAGGCCCTTGACCTCTTAGCTGGCTTTTATGATGCCTGTGCTCAGGTATGTCCCTGTCCATTCTCAGAGGAGTTTGGTTTGTGACAGAATCATAGAATATCAGGGTTGGAAGGGACCTCAGGAGGTCATCTAGTCCAACCCCCTGCTCAAAGCAGGACCAATTCCCAACTAAATCATCCCAGCCAGGGCTTTGTCAAGCCGGGCCTTAAAAACCTCCAAGGAAGGAGACTCCACCACCTCCCTAGGTAACGCATTCCAGTGCTTCACCACCCTCCTAGTGAAATAGTGTTTCCTAATATCCAACCTAGACCTCCCCCACGGCAACTTGAGACCATTGCTCCTTGTTCTGTCATCTGCCACCACTGAGAACAGCCGAGCTCCATCCTCTTTGGAACCCCCCTTCAGGTAGTTGAAGGCTGCTATCAAATCCCCCCTCATTCTTCTCTTCTGGAGACTAAACAATCCCAGTTCCCTCAGCCTCTCCTCATAAGTCATGTGCTCCAGCCCTCTAATCATTTTTGTTGCCCTCCGCTGGACTCTTTCCAATTTTTCCACATCCTTCTTGTAGTGTGGGGCCCAAAACTGGACACAGTACTCCAGATGAGGCCTCACCAATGTCGAATAAAGGGGAACGATCACGTTCCTCGATCTGCTGGCAATGCCCCTACTTATACAGCCCAAAATGCCGTTAGCCTTCTTGGCAACAAGAGCACACTGTTGACTCATATCCAGCTTCTCGTCCACTGTGACCCCTAGGTCCTTTTCTGCAGAACTGCTACCTAGCCATTCGGTGCCTAGTCTGTAGCAGTGCATGGGATTCTTCCATCCTAAGTACAGGACTCTGCACTTGTCCTTGTTGAACCTCATCAGGTTTCTTTTGGCCCAATCCTCTAATTTGTCTAGATCCCTCTGTATCCGATCCCTACCCTCTAGTGTATCTACCACGCCTCCTAGTTTAGTGTCATCTGCAAACTTGCTGAGAGTGCAGTCCACACCATCCTCCAGATCATTAATAAAGATATTAAACAAAACCGGCCCCAGGACCGACCCTTGGGGCACTCCGCTTGAAACCGGCTGCCAACTAGACATGGAGCCATTGATCACTACCCGTTGAGCCTGACGATCTAGCCAGCTTTCTATCCACCTTACAGTCCATTCATCCAGCCCATACTGCTTTAACTTGGCGGCAAGAATACTGTGGGAGACTGTATCAAAAGCTTTGCTAAAGTCAAGGAATAACACATCCACTGCTTTCCCCTCATCCACAGAGCCAGTTATCTCATCATAGAAGGCAATTAGGTTAGTCAGGCACGACTTCCCCTTGGTGAATCCATGCTGACTGTTCTGATCACTTTCCTCTCCTCTAAGTGTTTCATAATTGACTCCTTGAGGACCTGCTCCATGATTTTTCCAGGGACTGAGGTGAGGCTGACTGGCCTGTAGTTCCCCGGATCCTCCTCCTTCCCTTTTTTAAAGATGGGCACTACATTAGCTTTTTTCCAGTCATCCGGGACCTCCCCCGATCGCCATGAGTTTTCAAAAATAATGGCTAATGGCTCTGCAATCTCATCTGCCAACTCCTTTAGCACCCTCGGATGCAGCGCATCCGGCCCCATGGACTTGTGCACGTCCAGTTTTTCTAAATAGTCCCGAACCACTTCTTTCTCCACAGAGGGCTGGTCACCTTCTCCCCATATTGTGCTGCCCAGTGCAGCACTCTGGGAGCTGACCTTGTTCGTGAAGACAGAGGCAAAAAAAGCATTGAGTACATTAGCTTTTTCCACATCCTCGGTCACTAGGTTGCCTCCCTCATTCAGTAAGGGGCCCACATTTTCCTTGACTTTCTTCTTGTTGCTAACATACCTGAAGAAACCCTTCTTGTTACTCTTAACATCTCTTGCTAGCTGCAACTCCAAGTGTGATTTGGCCTTCCTGATTTCACTCATGCATGCCTGAGCAATATTTTTATACTCCTCCCTGGTCATTTGTCCAATCTTCCACTTCTTGTAAGCTTCTTTTTTACGTTTAAGATCAGCAAGGATTTCACTGTTTAGCCAAGCTGGTCGCCTGCCATATTTACTATTCTTTCTACACATCGGGATGGTTTGTTCCTGCAATCGCAATAAAGATTCTTTAAAATACAGCCAGCTCTCCAGGACCCCTTTGCCCTTCATGTTATTCTCCCAGGGGATCCTGCCCATCTGTTCCCTGAGGGAGTCAAAGTCTGCTTTTCTGAAGTCCAGGGTCCGTATTCTGCTGCTCTCCTTTCTTCCTTGTGTCAGGATCCTGAATTCGACCATCTCATGGTCACTGCCTCCCAGGTTCCCATCCACTTTTGCTTCCCCTACTAATTCTTCCCTGCTTGTGAGTAGCAGGTCAAGAAAAGCTCTGCCCCTAGTTGGTTCCTCCAGCACTTGCACCAGGAAATTGTCCCCTACACTTTCCAAAAACTTCCTGGATTGTCTGTGCACCGCTGTATTGCTCTCCCAGCAGATATCAGGGTGATTAAAGTCTCCCATAAGAACCAGGGCCTGCGATCTAGCAACTTCTGCTAGTTGCCAGAAGAAAGCCTCGTCCACCTCATCCCCCTGGTCTGGTGGTCTATAGCAGACTCCGACCACAACATCACCCTTGTTGCTCACACTTCTCAACTTTATCCAGAGACTCTCAGGTTTTTCTGCAGTTTCATACCGGAGCTCTGAGCAGTCATCCTCCTCTCTTACATACAACGCAACTCCCCCACCTTTTCTGCCCTGCCTGTCCTTCCTGAACAGTTTATATCCATCCATGACAGTACTCCAGTCATGTGAGTTATCCCACCAAGTCTCTGTTATTCCAATCGCATCATAGTTCCCTGACTGTGCCAGGACTGGGAACAGGACACTAATCTTATTTGTCTTCTCTTTGTAGGTGGAGATCGATGAATATCAGAACTATGAGAAAGCACAGGGAGCACTGACTGAGGCATTCAAGTGCCTGTCAAAGGCAAAGACGAGAAGTCCTTTAGAACAGGAGAGCAAACTGGCACTTTTTCAAAGCAAGTTGGCTTTGGTCAAGCGATTCATCCAGGCTCGAAGGTAATTTGCAGTGCTCAGAGCACACAATGTATATGAAAATGTGTATCTGAGGAAAGTTCTCTGCTTTAGCAGCAACACAGTCCCATGCAGGAGACTTACTTCTGAAAGCACTCATGAGACTTTTGGCCTCAGGGAACCATATGGGTGTAGGGGATGACAGGTTGACTTTTGAGTAAAAGGTAGCCTTGAGGCGAGTGCCTCATGTGCTGATTTATGAAGCCTCTGCCTACCCTTCTAGTTGGAGCTAAGATACTATGAGGATGTCCATCTTACAGAAGGGAGGCTATGGGGCATACACAGGTCTCAAACTGTGGTTCAGCTGAGAGCCAGATGCAATAGGGGATAATCTGTCTCCTCCCCCCGTGGGATATTTACAGTTTCAACCTGCTCTTTCACTAGAGTTTACTCTGAGGACCCAAAAGAGGCAATCAGGCAGTGTGAGCTTCTCCTAGACGAGCCAGACCTTGACAGTACCATCCGCCTAGGCGATGTCTTGGGCTTTCTGGTTGAACATTACTTACAGGTGGAGGAATTCCAGATGGTAAGTTATTATTTGGGCATCATGCATGTTTCTGGCACTGTATAGAGGAAGACAAAGGAGCGTACAATCTAAATGTTTGCATCCCTAGGGAATGCAGCTCACTGTTGTACACTCTCAACCTTCGCAAGTGTAGAGGTGCCAAAGTAGACAGCTACCCTTGGAGTATTTATGTTGACCTTTGCCCTGTAAGAGAGCTGAAGTATCACTGCTAAGCACTGTGTGGTGCTTGCAGTTTTGATCCCAGTGTAGGGTATGCCGAAGGAGCAGCAAGACTGAATCCATATTTAATCTGTGGTGGGAGAAAGAAATTTACTTTACAGACTTGGAGAGTAACATATACAGAGGGGGCTCCTGGGATACTCATAACCATTCCCATTAATAGAGAGGGAGGAGCAGTAGGTCATTTCTGGTCATTTCTCTGCAATTGCACTGCGCCTCCGACAGCCACCTGGCTGGCCCAGAAAAAATGGGAAATCATTAATTTGTAGCCATCTGGGGAAGTGATGAGTCATTTGTTCAGAGCAGGAAGTGCCAAACAGCAGAGTGCAGAATGGCACAGGATTACAAGCCTTGGACTAAAAGTAACCTGCTGTTCTGGACCAGCCAGGTGCTGAGCATCATGCTCTCCCGCTCTGGGCACTAACCTGTTTATTACAAGCTTGTCTTGACTAGAGCCACTCAGAAATTTTCTGATGAAGCTTAGCCAGAAGCTGGGAATGGGCGACGGGATGGATTACTTGATGATTACCTGTTCTGTTCATTCCCTCTTGGCACTGGCCATTGTCGGTGGACAGGATACTGGGCTAGATTGACCTTTGGTCTGACCCAGTATGGCCGTTCTTATGTTCTCAGATGAAAAATGGTGAGTCGTTAGGCAAAACATTTTGCCAAGTCTAGTGCAGATTTGATCAAACTTTTCCTGGACCAGTAACAGGTTTACGTGTGTAATGGAATGTGTAATGTTACACATCCATCCATTGGAAACCTGCTAGTGTTCTGGAATTGACAGCTCTGCAGCAGAGAGTCTGGCAGCCCCAACTGGAGCTGGCACCTGGAAGTCCTGAGACTGGCTCCCAGAGTCTGGGGCAGCCCTATGATGCAGACTATTCCAGGGCCAGAGATCCTAGGGCTTCCAGGCTCCTGGGGCCAGCTGGCTCCCAGCTCAGGCATAGGGCAGCCTGAGAGTCCTTGGCTCTGGACTAATCTGAATGGCAGGGATGCCCTGGACCCTAGCAGCCCCAAGAACCTTGCCTCCAGCCAGAGCTCCTGGGGCTGGCAGGCTCAACCATGGAGCAATGAAATTGACATTCTTGTCAATTTTACATATTTTGTTTCAGGAATGCTCTATTTCACTATTTTTTTTTTTTAAAGTGGGTCTGAGAAATTTGGGTACCTTCAGAAGAACTGAAACCAAAGTTTGACATCTCTAGCCTTGACAGTGCTTCAGGTATCAAGGCAGAGGACAGAGGGCTGGGATTGGAAAATCCGTGTCCTCCCTTCCTTTGGTTTTCAATGCTAATCACAGCTTTTATTCAAAACACTCTTCATTCTATCGATTGGTTTCCATGTTATTGCTCTTCTGCAAAAACAAGCAAAAGTTCCAGGGTTTACTAAAAGTTTAGGGGTTAGTGAAGGCCCTGGTTCCTTTTTTTTTTTTTTTTTTTTTTATTAAATCTTGGAAAGGGCTGGTGAGTATCCATCACTCCTCTAACCTGGGAGGCTCTAGTCCCTCTAGAGAGTCATCTCACAGGCCTCCTAGGAATCCCCAACAACACTGAACAGTTTAGTGTGGTGCCTGAACTGAGACTGCGGCACCCTCTGTGCTAATACCAATATTGGACAAACCCCAAAGGTAGCTGAAGGGAACTGGTAAGCCAGCCCTGCACTGGTAACTCAGGTTGAATAGGCTGGGAGGTCTCAGCCTAGCAAACTGTATCTGAATGCACCATATCTAGATGCTTTTTGCCACACTGCTGTGATATGAGAATAACAAAAACACATCTCATGCCTGATACCCTACCATCTATTACCCCTAGGCCTATAGATACTTGGAGGAGATGCGGAAAAGAACTCCATGTGTAAACCTGACCTACTATGTGAATGAACGGACCATTGAGGCAGTTCACAGAGGGCTGGGCATCCCCTGGAACCGGAACCCTGTCCCAGAACGAATTCGCCACAACAGCATGGAAGACAACAAGGAGGTGGAAGAGGATGTAGCTGATGAAGTCGAGGATCCCTGATGGCTTACTATGTAAACTGGCAACATTCACATACAGCTGTGAGGAAGCCTGGCCATTGCTACAGTCCCCAGCTACCTGGTCTAGGCTTGTTAAGGGCAGAAAGTCAAATACTTCAGTAATGCACAGCCTGATGCTGTAGTCTGCTTGGGTCATACCAAGAAGATTCATTTGTTATGTATAAGCAAAACTGTTAAAGCTCAAGCACCAAGTCAGTGCAGAGGGACAGGTTGGGCCTCAGACAGCTACTTTTTTTATCTTACTTTTTTAATGTTCAAATTTAGAGAGACTTTTAATACTTCAATAAATTTTTAAGGAAAAAAATGAATGTCCGATCCTAATTAAGGCATCAGATAATCCTAATCCCAGAGTGCAGGAGCAGCAGAAAAGTGAGTGCTGAATCGAGCATGTCTAGCTCTAACTGTCTATGCATACAGAAAGCAGTTTAGTTAAGATACACTTCGCAATGATATGACAAGGCCTCAAATAGTAGATAGCTCTGGTCTGTTAAAGGACCAACCACTAGGACAACACAGTGAGCTGTTCCCTGAGAGTCAAAACTCGAGGAAGCAAGGCTTTTTTTTTTTTATATACCATTTTATGAGAGAATGGGTCCAGCAGTGCCTGAGTCATGCAGAGCCTTATCAAAATTCAAATCAGTACCTTCTGCAGAAGTAGGAGACTTCTTCCCTGTTAACTAGTCCCTCTAGATCTTGCATTTAACTTAGCAAAGGATCACTTGGAGTAGAGCTTGCAGTTATGGAAGAAGAAATTCTACCTCCTCCACTCCTGCGTAGGTTGGAGTTTGAGTAATTTATCCTGCACAGTTTTCTTAACATGAAGCCTGTTTCCCAAACCAAACCCTGGATTTAAAGTGGATAAAGTTCAAAACTCTGTGCTTGATTTTAATTGGGAAAATATTCCTAGTGAAACATCAGGACCATTCTCACTGGGCTTTGCTCTAAAAGGAGAAGACAAGCCCCCCTACCTCATGACTGAATATCTAGGTTATGCTCTGAGGCAGGATCAGACCTGTCAGTCTCTCTCCCTCAATCTCACCTTAGCACTGTCCTTATCTAAGGCCATGTCTACACTTAAAAGCTTACAGAAGCACAGCTGTACCACTCTTAAGTGCTCATATAGCTGCATTATGCCAACAGGAGAGCTCTCCCAGCGACATAATAAAAACAAGCGCTTATGCCGGCAAAACTTATGTTGCTCAGGGGATGCTAGCATAGGCATGGCCTTAGTCCCTGCTGTTATCCCTGGCAAGAGAAACAATGTGTTTTCAGCAGCCACCAAAACACATTCCATACTACCTGATGCTAAACAGGAGGGTTGGAGTGGCTGGGTTCCTTTGTGAGATTTCACAAATATTGAGCAGTTTGGTGTTAAGGCATAACTCGTTTCAGTCCCACTTTAAGAACAAGACAACTCCAGCTTTTAGCAATAGGTTCTCTTTAATAGAATGCTAGTATAGACTGCAGCATGTGAAGTGCTCAGTCTCCTTCCTCTGCTTGCAGAGCTTCCAACCATATTAAGACTATGCATACTTGAGGAAAAAGACACCTTGTAACTAGAAACTAGAGAGCCCTTCCTCCCCCACACCATCCCTGGTGGACAGTGTCTCTGCTCTAACATTATGCATATTTTCAGTAGGCAGGAGTCCAGTGGAGCTGCTCACAATGTGTAACTCTTGACCAGAATCATCCTCTACAAAAAACCACTCCATCCCACTCAAAGAACCACTCAATCCACAGTATTCTTGCTACCAAGTTAAAAAAAGTATGGATTGGATGAATGAGCTATAAGGTGGATAGAAAGCTGTCTAGATCGTTGGGCTCAACGGGTAGTGATCAACAGCTTGATGTCTAGTTGGCGGCCGGTAGCAAGCGGAGTGCCCCACAGGCCCGTTCTGTTCAACATTTTTATTAATGATGATCTGGACAATGGAATAGATTGCATCCTCAGCAAGTTCGTGGATGACACTAAGCTGGGAGGAGTGGTAGATATGCTGGAGGGTAAATATAGGGTCCAGAGTGACCTAGACAAATTGGAGGATTGGGCCAAAAGAAATCTGATGAGGTTCAACGAAGACAAGTGCAGAGTCCTGCACGTAGGATGGAAGAATTCCATGCACTGCTACAGGCTGGGAACTGACTGGCTAAGCAGCAGTTCTGCAGAAAAGGACCTGGGGATTACAGTGGACGAGAAGCTGGATAGGAGTCAGCAGTATGCCCTTGTTGCCAAAAAGGCTAACGGCATACTAGGCTGCATTAGTAGGAGCACTGCCAGCAGATGGAGGGAAGTGATTATTCCCCTCTATTCAGTACTGGTGAGGCCACATCTGGAGTACTGCATCCGGTTTTAGGCCCCCCACTACAGAAAGGATGTAGACAAATTGGAGAGAGTCCAGCGGAGGGCAACGGAAATAATCAGGGGGCTAGGGTACATGACTTACGTGGAGAGGCTGAGGGAACTGGGCTTGTTTAGTCTGCAGAAGAGAAGAGTGAGGGGGGGAATTTGATAGCAGCCTTCAACTACCTGAAGGGGGGTTCCAAAGAGGATGGAGCTAGGCTGTTCTCAGTGGTGGCAGATGACAGCAGAAGGAACAATGGTCTCAAGTTGCAATGGCGGAGGTCTAGGTTGGATATTAGGAAACACTTTCATTAGGAGGGTGGTGAAGCACTGGAATGGATTACCTAGAGAGGTGGTGGAATCTCCATCCTTAGACGTTTTTAAGGCCAGCTTGACAAAGCCCTGGCTGGGATGATTTAGTTGGAGTTGGTCCTGCTTTGAGCAGGGGGTTGGACTAGATGACCTCCTGAGGTCTCTTCCAACCCTCATCTATGATCCCTCCCAGGAGGCTGGTAACTTGTCTGCCAAAGGCTGACTGCTGGGAGACCCTCAACCCTTCACTACAGGGATGCCATGGAGCTAGCCCCATGAGGTAAGTGGCCACATCCACTCCTCCTGTTTTCCTGAAGAGAAGTCTGCTGTGAGGTCTTCATTATATTTTTAGCTGAACATTCAACTCTGCCAAGGCTATAAATAGCTGGTGCAGTGTGTTGGAGAGGGGGAGGTGTAGAGAGGATGGCAGCACTAGTCCATTTTCCTGCATCTGTACACGCTGTACCGGATAGCAAATAGCTCACTAAGTTGGCCCCCACTACAAAGTCCAGGTGTCAAGTTGGGCTCCCTGGCTTTAGCTGTACACCCTGTCCCTTTTCTTCTCCAGCCAGGTGATTGGTGAAGGGGCCCAGCAGTGCCTATGAACACCCAGCTGGCAAGAGTGTTAGGTGGAGGTCACCTCTGTTTTCAATTTCCCCCCACAACTAGGAAGGGACACTTCTGAGTTTTTTTAGCAAATTCTCCATTAGCAGTAGGTTCTGCCAGGCCAGCCTCCTGCAGTCCCCATCTGGGTCCTTCTCTGCTACATCTGCAAAAGAGGACAATGCCATTATTTGAGAGTGGGAGGAAAACAAGGATGCTCTTTACAGTCCTTTCCTGAACTGCTGAAATCCAATAACAGTGAAAGGAAACTAACCCACTTCTCACACTGCCCAGATGATACTCAACTTATCTCCAGAAAGATATCTACACTCAGATTGCTTAGACCAAACACTGGTTTTAGCCTATGTTCCATGCTCACACACCCAGGTGCACACTAACACTTAGAATGTTAATTCCAAAGTGAGTGGCATGGGGGCAGGTAATGTAGGTGGTGTGGGAACCTGACATCAGGGAAAGAAGGGCCAGGTTTTAAGGCAGCTTCTAACTCTCGTGTGCACATATTCTGTTTGTACACAATCACCAACAGATCATATAACCATGTGCACAAATGGGTGTAGTGGAGAATAAGAATAGCCCCTAAGTATCACTAGCAGTCAGCTGATGGAAGTGTAAGACAAGCCCAAGCCATCATGGTGCCTTCACACAGACCTGGCGCTGTGAGCAGCATGTAAATTAAAGCATTTGCAGAACATCCATGAAACTGTTATTTCAAGGGCCCATAATGGGCTCAAAGTAAAAACTCAGGATGTCAGAGCAGGAGGGAGTCTGGAAGAGCAGAGAGTCTGTGTGAGGATATCCTGTACGCACAAGCGGTGTGCTCAGAGCCCAGCACTGTGTCAGCCTAAGCACATGACTCACACGGATGGAGTAGGGTTATTTATAAACTCAGGGAGAGCTTCAGGCTGGTGTTTCCATACTCAAGGTGCGGGAAGCAGCCATATGAGAGTGTACAGCCCCAGTTTCTTAGCTCAGAGCCTGTGATATGCAACTGGAGAGGATGCCAGAGCATGGAGCTTGAGCTAACTATGCTGCAAGGGTGGGGTAGGGAGAAAGGAAGGGGAATGACCCTGCACCTCAGTGAAGTCCTGACATGAGAAGACACACGCTCCCTGCAAACTGCTCCAGGCCTCATGTGGGGTGAAGGGGATTCCCTCCAAGGACCTCTGCAGCTGAGCCAAAGAAGGGATTATGTCTTTTCAAGTTGATGGAGTAACTGAATTTTAAGGGCGGGACCTAGCATAACCTACCCAAGGGGATGAGGCAGAATAAGGAAAGTGACAAATTAAATGCTGCTTAGAACTCTCGTCCTCAAAATGCTCTGCAGCTGAAGCTTATCAGAAGTGACCAATGCAAGAATGATGTGCCTTCTCCAACTCAGGGCAGCTTCTCCCATTCAGGGATGGCCATCAAGTCAGCATTTGCCAACCGGTGCTCCCCAGCAGTGGGAGAGAGACACAGCTCAGTTGTTTTCCTCTGCACTTGGAACGGGATTCTGTAGTACCTGATGGAAACCACTGACTTTCTAATGGCATCCAGGGCACTGCATGTGACAGACTGGTTCTATCTGGGACGGAATTAGAAAGTAAAGTTCTTGGGGCAGGAACCAAGGCTTGTGTGTATGAGGGGGCTGTGCTGCAATTATTATGCTCTTATCCTGCACTCATCACCATGCTACCTGAACTCAACTGTGCTCACTGCGTCTGTACAAGTATCACCACTGATACACTGTATCTTCCTAGCACCAGAAGAGGCATCCACAAGACTAGTTTCAGACACAGAAAGGAGGTGCTGTTATCCCAGTCCTGCCCCTCTCCCTGCCAAGTACAGCTACAACTATCAGCTAGTTAAAGACAGATAGACCACAATGCTCCTTGTACTGAATTCCTCAGACATTTACAACATTCCTGGAAAGACTCCCCTTGCCCTCAGGAACGTTACAGCAGAGGGAGGCAGATCCCTCAGCGCACACCATGTCATGGGAAATGTGGAGTTTCTGGCCCCCGTGGCTGCTCTTTCCCTTCAAGGGCACAGAGCTATATAACCTGCAGGGATCAGAGACCGGCTGTGTCAGTGTCACTTCCGGCCCAGCCCCCATGGGAAGCCAGTTTTCTAAATGTCAGGATGGTGAAGGAAACCAACAGAGGGCAAAAGAATAGTAAAGGGACCAATTAGCACACAGAAGTGTATCCAAACCTAGCCAGAGGCTGAGAGCATACAGTGCCATTTCCTCTTGCAAGTTTCCAGCATTTCACCTCAAAGGCAGTGCTGTGTGATACGTGCTGCCATGTGCTGCAGGCCACACTCCTGCAGTGCAAGCTGGCTGAGTCAATCACACTGTTTTGTAGACCAGATGTTCATTCCCTCAGCACTAGGAAATTTGGAAGAAAGGACCATGCCCTCCTGCTCTCATCCTTTGCCACCATGAAAACTGGTATGAGGATGCTCCCCATTCTCCATGCACCCAGTGCACCTGGGTTGTGCAAATTCTGCCAACTCAGGAACACACTGGTTGCTTATCAGAAGTTCAAGGTCTGCAAGTAATTTAAAACATGAAGGTCCAGCCTACAAGTCCATGGAATGTGAGGGGACACAGTGCTTGGCGTAAGTGCACTGCATTCTGGGACCTGTAGTCTCCGTAGGCCGTATTTCCCTATGGAAGGTGAGGGTGACTATGTTAGAATGCTATAGGCCATATTTGGCCCAAGGCTTGCACCTTGGATGCCTCTGCAGCACACCCTCCCTTGCAGCGAGGACTGTACTGGATTGATAATTTGGCCCCTTCCTAACACGAATGATACATGCACTTCAACATGAGGCTCTATTCAGCAGCACAAAGAAAGTAGCAAAACATCCCTTATGCCTTCCGGTCCTACAGACACTACACCCTGTTACTACCACCACCACCCTCACCTGCCAGCCAGGACTGGGTCTCCAAGAACTCGTCTGTCATGTCCTCCAACAGCCGCTCACTGGGGATACTGAGGACGACGGAGGAGACTGCAGACAGGAGGCCCTGACGCACATACCTGATGGAGAAGCAATGACCCAGTGAGAGGCTGCAGCTTCTCTCTCTTCCTTTCACCTACACACCGTATTAACTGCTCTTCTCTACACAGTGTTTTACTGCAGTGCCCTCAAGTTTCTCACAGATGGCTACTGCCAGCACAACCAGACTCCTAGTGAGCAGGGATTTAATCAGAACTGGCAGGCCTGGTCCCCTTGCTCAGCTCTATGCTGCCACCCAGCAGAGCTGGGGCCAGTCTCTTGCTCCCTGGACCAGAAGAGGCTGGGAGCCTGTGGAAGCCTGGGCTGGGGGTGAGCAGAAAGGCTAAGATCTGCTCAATACCCTTCCAGCTGTGATGGTTTAAATCCAAACCATTCAGTTACTCTGAGCTCCTACAGAAAAAAGCACTTGGGAAATATCTTACATGGTGAAGCCACCTCAGGGATAACTCAAAAATGGGTCCAAAAGGCTTCTGCCATGCTTCCTACATGCACTGACTGCACCTCTGGACAGAGAAGACATTCGAGAGGTTTGAAATCAAAAGGTGAGTGAGGTGCCAGGAAACAGGAGTTGGCAATGAAAGCTCCACCTTAGCCAAAACTATCGTGGCTGCTGTGATACTAGGGTTAAAGGAGTGTTTAGAGCTGATGGGGCTCCCAAGGACAGCCCCATCTCCTGCCTACATCAATGTCTTCTGCCTGCATGAGGCACTGCAGGCTTTGCTCTCATATGGAGCAGGGTGGGGAAGGGGGCAGAGGTGAGCAAAGAGAATGGTGCATTAAATCATCCACATAGGCATCAGGCAATACTCTCTCTGCCTGAGATTGAAAAGTCCCAGTAAGAGCACCTGGCCTTCGAGCTGATCATCTTCCCATCACCAAAATAACCATAGAAACACACAACTCACGAGTCTGTGTGGAAGCGCAGGGTCCAGACGAACTCCAGCAGTGACTTTCCCATGGCAGCAGCTGCCTGCATTGAGGGGAACACAGTGAATAGGCAGCTTCTCACACACTGACCCACAAGGGATATTGACTTGTCCATGTCCAGGACCACATACAATGGGAAAAAGTCACCCAGATGGGTCTCTGGGGAACTCAATGCCTCTTATAGCAGTCAGCACATACTGGGGGTTTTTCCTCCATTCAGGCCCCTCTTGGGAAGCAGGAAGGTAACTCAACTCCATTTTGCAGATGGGGAAACAGGCAGTAAAGATACATGCCCAAGTACAAGCAGGGAGCAGAATGCAGGATTCCTAGCTCCCAGCCCTGTTCTCTGGCCCATCCCCCAGCATCTGCCAGCTGCTCACTGGTATGGCATCCCCCTACACACTGAGGTCATTCCCCAATGAGTGCAGCAGGCACCATGCTCCAATGCCACTTCAGAGGCCATCTCGGGGCTCACCCCCACTGCAGTCAGCAAGTGCTGCATTATGGGCCTCAACTTCCTTACCACAGTGTGGATGGCAAAGTACATCAAGATTGCCAGAGTGTGCGCCAGCCTTCCCAGCACAAGGTGATGGTCTCCCAAAAGGTCAAAGGTCACCAGAGGCCTGCAATGCAAGAGAGACGGTGCCTTTGGGTTGGCAAGTTTTCTTATTGCCTTTTCAAACCTGCCAGAATGTGACTTGGAAGGTCAACAGGAAACACTGTGTCCAGCTGGTCACTGGCAATCTCCTGTCCTGGAGACAGTGGCTACCAAAGTAAAATGGAGAATGCCTCCCATCACATCTACTGGCTCCCATGTGCCCCCCAAAGTGTGCTGAGAACAATACTGCTCACCATCTGGCCAGGGGAACTTTTGACTTGGCTTGCTGGTGAAGCCTGGCTGAACTAGGAAGAAATACATACTAGGAAGAGTTTTCCAGAGGACTGGAGAAGGGCAAACATAGTGCCTGTCTTTAAAAAGGGGGGCGGGGGGGAGAAGATCTCAGAGACTTATGGACTGGTCAGCCTAACTTCAATACCTGTAAAGATACTGGAACAAAGTTTTAAATTCTCAGTTTATAAGCAGCTAGAGGATAGAGGGGTTATAAGTAATAGTTAATATGGATTTGCCAGAACAAATCATGCCAAACCAACCTACCTTTCTTTTGTCAGAGTTCCTGGCCTAGTTGATGGGGGGCAAGCTGCAGACATGATATATCTTGATTTTAGGAAGGCTTTGTCCCACATGATATTTTCATAAGCAAATTAGGGAAATGTGGTCTACATGAACTTACTATAATGTGGATGCATAACTTTTGAAAGGCTGTACTAAAAGTAGTTATCAATTGTTTGCTGCCAAACTGGGAGGGTGTATCTAGTGTGGTGCTGCAGGAGTCTTTCCTGGGCCCAGTACTATTTAATATTTTTGTTATTGACTTGGATATTGGAGTGGTGTATATGATTATAAAATATGCAAATGACACCAAGTTGGGAGGGATTGCTAGCCATTTTCATTGATACTCCCGGAGCTTCCTCACTGCTAGAGATGGGCTGACTAGTACCAAACACAGTCTAGTGCTTCTGTTCTCTGGTCAGTTATAGAAAAGAACATGACAATCTGAAGAGTTCTCTTTTTTTTTTTAAAGGATCAGCCCTGTGATGCTGGGAGCTCCATATTCCCCAGGGATAAATGGGGCTTCAGTATTACCCACAGATAGAAACCACGAGATTCTGCTGAAATTCAGCCTCCTGAATTGTGGGTTCATTTCCTAGCCCCAGTACAGCTAAGGCATGGCTTGGTTGTGCTCAGTACACTGCAGAGCAACTTAAAGAACACCCCAGCAAAGTGATTTCCTATTTTAATCATTGCTCACTGCTCAAATCTATAACCGAAGTAGGATTCTCTACCATTTTCTCTCCCCACCAGTGCGCACACACTCATTTGCCTTTGCATAGCCACTGAGTATAACAGGCCCTGTTTAAGGGCACTGATACATTTGTTGGAGGAAAATAATCAGACGGACTTTGAAAACTGTTCCAGCAGAACTTCTTCAGGGGCTGATCCATGGTCTACTGAAGTCAATAGAAATCTTTCCACTGAATTCAATGGGCTGAGGATACGGCCCTGAAAACCACTGCACATTACTGACTAGTGAATTAGTCAGTAGGAAACTATGAGCAAAACAGGGGTATTATAGTCAAATAAGCTTTGTCCAGTTACTCTGACAACTCTAATATTATTTATGATATTTCTGAATGTACTGTAGTTTAAAAAAAAAAAAAAAAAAAGAAAAAGGGAAGGAAGCTGCCTTGATATGAACCATTACAGCAGAGCCGTCCTGCTACAATAAATCTCTAAGAAGAGGGAAGAACCCACCAGTGTGTGTGCAGACTAGCAAGCATCTAGCCTCCATTTTATCATCCTCCAATAAGCAGACCAGGAATAGCTCAAGATCCAATTTCACTGACTCCAAACATGGGATAACAGGACCTGTAATTCATGCAAGGTCTGGTCTGCTCTAATCCAGCTCCGGAAGGGTTGGCTAACAGCACTAACACCACACTTAGGCTTGCAAAGAAGGCTATTTCCATTAGACCTGCTTGTTAGCATACATTTTCTTGCTGCAAAGCGCTTTGCTCAACTAGGCATACGTTTCCAAGAGTGACCAGTAGTTTAGGTGCCTCCATTTCAGGATGCCCAACTTGAGACACCTTAGAGCATCCTGGTTTTCAGAGGGCAGGTTCTCAGCACTTTCTGAAAATGAGGCCCCTTTAAGTTGTCTCAATTGGGCTCCCAAATCCCTAGTTACTTCTGAAAACACAAGCCCTCGTCCCAATTCACTGCTGTATTATGGTCATTTTGGGAAGAGACATAGCCTAGGAATTTGAGTTGTGGACTGGTATGTGGCTCTCCAGAAGTTCTATTCCTGACTCAGGCACCAACTCCCTTGGGGGCCTTGAGAAAGTCACACCACCTCTCTGTGTCTCAGTTCAGTCACTGATGACATTAACAGAGCAAGGTCAAGGTCCACCCTCGCAGTCATGTGTTGCCATAGTCCCTTGGTAAGTCAGGACCCCAAGGCACTCGCCATCTCACCTGTCAAAGTTCTGAATCAGGGGGAAGAAGAAATGTCCAGCTAAAGAACTGAATTTGTTTGGGCCACAAGCCGGTTCCACTAGAGACTGACCCTGTCCAAAAGAGAAAAGAGGTTTAGAGAGGAAACATAGTCAGCCGCAGTAAGTGCCTCTGAAGGGGTTACACGACCTCACTCCTCAGTGCTATCAGACCTAGCTGCTGCAGAGAGGGGAAAGCACCGTAGTAGCATTTTTTTTAGCACTGAAGAGTCTTTTGTACCTTGCAGTGTCCTGACCTACCACTGCTGCTCTCCTACACTCCTGACATTGCCTCTGACTGGCATTTCCCAGCTGGGCCTACACTGGTTCAACACTGCATGCTTGAGTCAAATTCCCCAGAGTTGGCTTCCCCATTTCCAATTCCTCCTCATCCCCATCTCTGAGGAGTTCTACACAGTCTGGGTCCAGTCCTGTAGTATGGGAGGGGGAAAACTTGAGGGGAAGCAAAGCAACATGCACAAGATAAGCCTCACTTCTGAGCCTCACCTCCCAGCACAGGAGGTAAAGGAGCTCTGGGAGTTAATCAACAACTTCTATCAATGCAAGAGAGAGGGAAGCTCTGGGGGTTAGAGATACAAAATGGAGGTGGTTGGCTCCCAGGATGGGACTGGAGGAAGGGGCTGAGAAATGAGTGGTGGAGCTATAGCCCCATCATGGGGGTAGGCAGAGGGCAGCTCTGTGGACTGGAAGCGCAGAGTGGAGACTGGGAGCTCCCAATGTGAGGCAGGGAGTTCAAGATATAGAGACAGTCCCCTCCCAATATGGGGCAGGAGTGGGGATGGGGGTGCGAGTGCTTCAAGGAGCTGGATACAGTCCCCTGCCAAGGAGACACAGAAGACTGTGGAATTCTTTTTTTAAAACCAAGTTACCCAGCCCTTTCATGATGCTGCATTGGTCCCTGGCCTGGATAGGATTGTGGCAATTCTCAAAGTTAGCCCTATTGCAGCTCTCTCTGCTTTGTGGTATGAGATGCTCCTGTATTTCCACTGTTGAGCAACCTAGCCTCACCTTCGCCAAATGGCGTGTCTTGCTTTGGATCCTCTCATCCACAATCCTTCTCCAGTTCTGGGAGCTGTCACTGCCAGGGACGGTCTGGATGCAGGGACTCTGGGTGCTGCGGGGCTTATTTTTCCCAGAGGCCTGGGGCTGAGAGAGTTCCTGAGCAGCCAAAGCTAGGACCTAGATAAATGGAAAGAGGTTCCATTAGAAGACAACAATTCCTTCTCCCTAACAAAGAGACTAAGAGCAACAGTCACCTGCACTGAGCTTGTGGGAGTAGGGCAGAAATGAGGAGAGGGGCGGGCACAAAAGAGCTCAAGTGAGGGTGGAAGGACTGACCCCACAAGTTTGAGGCAACCGAGTGCCTCTGAGATGCTGCAGAGGGTATTCAGCGGAGGAGCTTACCTGTCCAGCCTGAAAAGCAGACAGCGGCTCCTTCTCTAGGTACAGTAAGTGAAGTGGGGTGGCAGCATGGGGAGGGTGCCTGGTTAAGAAGTTAATCAGGCAGTAGACTGAAAAAGCACCAGGAAATTTTAGTAGACTCCCTAAAAACCACTGTCTGCTTCCAGACAAGTGGTCACCATCCTGGCCTATGCGTTGCTATCTCTTCCCTCCCTGGTTCCCATCACAACTGTACAGTGTGTTAACCTTTGAGGGCAGGAAATGAAGGGCAGTAACTGATGTTAATGTAACAGCTTCCCCCAGGCTGCTCCTGCTTTGCCCCATTGTCCTTTTTAATCAGGAGTCAAGAGATTACCCCAGCTCCTCTCCCAGAGACAGGTCTGATGCAACAGGGGGACTCATGGATGGGAAGGTAAAAGGAAGGGGAGGAGCTAGAGAACAAAGAGGAAGGAAGAGGTGAGTCACTTACATCCAGAATGTCCATGCGCTGATAGAGACTGTAGTTCAGGGAATAGAACTGGGAGGTCAGATACTGCACCACCTGCACCAAGCCAGGGAATAACGAGCATGAACCAATAACTGGGGAAGAAACCTGCTCCCCCCCCAACTCCTCCCCGAGGACTGGAGTTCTAAAGAGGAGAAATCCTAACTCCTGTTAGTAATAAACCAGGAAAATCCACAAATGGGGGGAGAAGAACCATCCGAGCAGGGGAAATTCAGGGACTTGCACTGCCACACCCTCCCAAGAGGAAGCCAATACCAACCAACATGACTCTGCCATTCTATAGCACCTTCCACCCGGGGTCTCCAAGTGCTCTGCAATCAGTAACTAATCCAACCTTAGCACGTCTCAGAAGCAAAGAAGTCTCCTTTCACAGATGCGGAAACTGAGGCACAATGAGGCTATGGGACTTGCCCAAGGCTAGCTAATTTGCCCTGAGACACACTCACATTTCTCCATCACCTCTGGACACTTCCTATCCAATCATTTCAATTGTCTAAATCTCTAGCCCAGAGTTTCCCTCTCAGCCACTAACCCTCTAACACCTTGGCTCCAATCATCCCAATGCAGATACTCGTTCCAGTTCATGGCCCAGCTGGTGAGGAGGCAGGAAAGCTCTTCACACAAACTCAGCCTGCTCCCTAAAGGGTCATCCAGCCCGCCATCATGGAAACTGCTTCTGCCAGGCCAGCAAGAGACACCAGCTGCAATTGCTCAAATCCTTAAGCCTGTGCCTATTACGAGGAAGGAGAAACACAGAGACTCACTGGTACTGGATCTGTGATGGTGACAGCCACTAGGGCTCTCTTACGGAGCTCCACAAAGCCTTCTATGTAGGTCTTTTCCTCCAGGTGCAGCAGTACTTTAGCCAGCTCCATGCTCACCTGCACAAAATACAAAAGCAGAGAGGCCATCTGCTGGGCAGCAAGCTCTTCCCTCTCCTGAGGGTTTACAAAGGAAGATGCAAAAACAAACTTCATCTTGGCTGCCTCTGTGAGAGGACTGGACATGAAGAGGCAGGGCCTGACTATTAGACACAGCAGAGGACATGACAAGCCAGGGTGCCACTGAGATGGGACTGCTCAAAGCAGTGACTAACCACTTGGTTGACGTCCATGCCCCTTTTAAACATGGCTTTTGGAAGAACCTTAGTGGCAAGGAATGGAGAAGACACCTCAGTAAAACCTACAGTGCATGTGTGCAGTAAGTGATCCCTCTAGTGGCCAGCAGGGGCGGCGAGTTATATTCTCTTGTGGTGCCCGGGCTCCAGCAATATTCAGGGCTGGGGACCCTGCTCCACCAATGTTTGGAGTTGAGTTTCTCCCCTGGCCCCTGCCTGCTCCCCACCCCCGGAGTGCCCCTGCCTGAGTGAAAGCGGCACAGCTCTCCCTGGCCTCCGCTGCCAGCAGCTACGGGCCAGCAGCAGGCTGAGGCAGTTCCTGCTGCTCCTGTACCTCAGGAGGGGGAGGAGGAGGGGGAGGAGGCACACACGTGCTTGGCAGCCCTCCCCTCCCCAGACACCAGACGCGGAGGAGGCTTCCGGCGGGAGACATCTGGAGTGGACCTCCGTGATTCAC
Organism: Terrapene triunguis; assembly: GCF_002925995.2. Lineage (NCBI taxonomy): Eukaryota > Metazoa > Chordata > Testudines > Emydidae > Terrapene > Terrapene triunguis. The sequence continues at coordinate 3,184,166 of NW_020664418.1, read as the reverse complement.
CTGAGCAGCTGCTGGGGCTTCAGTGAGTGTTTGACCCTGTGATCCACCCCGCTCTCCCCCGCAGCCACCACTCCTGCAAACACTGGGCAAGGGGCAACCCCACCCCCCACCCAGGGCCGGTGCAAGGAAGTTTCGTGCCCTAGGCGAAACTTCCACCTTTCGGCCCCCCCCCCCAACTAACCCCACCTGGGGAGACCTCCCCCCGCGGCAGCTCCGCCTCCTCCGCTGAGCACGCCGGCGCCGCTCTAATTCTCCTCCCCTCGCAGGCTTGTGGCGCCGATTGGAGGAGACTTAGAGCGGGGGCTGTGCGCTCAGCGGAGGAGGCAGAGTGGAGGTGATCTGGGGCGGGGAGCTGTTCCCCTGTGCGCCCCTCCCCCGTTACTGCGGGCGGCCCTCCCCGCGCACCCCCGCCCCAGCTCACCTCCACTCCACCTCCTCGCCTGAGCGGGCTTTTAGGCGCCCCCAACCACTAGGCGGCCACCTAGTTTGCCTAAATGGTTGCACCAGCCCTGCCCCCACCCCCAGTGAGGCTATGGCGAGGGGAAGCAGGGGAGGAAGGAAGCCACATGTGATGGCAGTTCCCTCCCCCCCAGCACCTACCACCCCCCTCCCAGGTCCCCAAACTCACTCCCAGAACCTGCACCCCCAGCCTACAGCCTGCACCCAAACTCTGTCCCAGAGCCTGCACCCCTCACCCCCTCCTACACCCCCAGCCCCTGCCCAGAGCCTGCACCCAGCACCCAAACTCCGTCCCAGAGCCTGCACCCCAACCCCCTTCCCACACACCCCCTCTCAGAGCCTGCACCCAAACTCTGTCCCAATGCCTGCACCCCTCACCCCCCTCCTGCACTCCCAGGCCCTGCCCCAGCCCAGAGCCTGCACCCAGCACCCAAACTCCCTCCCAGAGCCTGCACCCAAACTCCCTCCCAGAGCCCCACCCCTTTCCCTAGCCCAGAGCCTACAACCAAACTCCATTCCAAAGCCTGCACCCCCTCCCTCTGCAGCCCCTCCCATCCCCAAACTCCCTCCCAGAGCCTGCACCCCCACCCTGTGCCCCAGCCCGGAGCCTGCACCCAGCACCCAAACTCCATCCCAGAGCCTGCACCCCAGGCCCCATCCCAGAGCCCAACCCCCCAAGTACACACCAATTCCCTGCCCCAACCCAGGGCCTGCACCCAAGACCTCCTCCCCCAACCCAAACTCCATCCCAGAGCCTTAGGCAGGTGGGGGGCAGAGTTCGAGGTGGGGGGGCAGGCTCTGAGCGTTCTGGGCACCACCAAAATTTCTACAAACCTGACGCCCTTGGTGGCCAGCCCACACAACAGAATAAGAACTTACAACTGCTACCAGTTACATCTCTTGTTCAGTTGGTAGAGGCCCATGCTTTTGGCACTGAAAAGATCCAAGTTCAGTCCCTGCAGATGACCGATGGTGAAGAGCCATTGCATCAGCAACCCCTTGTCCCAATTTCTCTCTGCCCACCCAGGCTCTGCATCTTGACTAGTCTGCCCCAAACATCTCTTGATGAGGAGCCAGAAAGAGTAGAACACAATGGGTCTGACGAAAGCATAAAGACATTTTGTTGTTGTCATGGAGTATGGGGGGGACTCAGGGCCCTGCACCCCCGGCTTCCTGCAATTCACCATGACTCTCAGCCAGCCAGTAAAGCAGGTTTATTTAGACGACAGGAATACAGTCCAAGGCTAGGTCTACACTACAGCGGTGTTCCGACCTAAGATACGCAACTTCAGCTACGTGAATACCGTAGCTGAAGTTGCGTATTTTAGGTCGGCTTACCTGGTGGTGAGGACGGGGGAAAGCCGACCGCTGCCACGCTGCCGCCGACTCCGCTGCCGCCTCAGTTTCCCCGGGCAAAGGTGTCACCTGGCCTTTAACCCCCTTCCTGGGTTCTCATGTTACATGCTCAGGTATTCTCCGTCGGTCAGTCTCCCATCCCCCAATGCAGACTATCCTAGCCACACTCCCCTGTCAGCAGTCACAGACCACATTAAGAACAGTCCCAGTTCGTCACATCTCTTCCCCCTTCGAGACCGAACTGAGCGGGGTCACTTCAGCCAGTGACCCGGGGAAGTTTGAACCTACCCCCGTTCCCCTGGATGCCCTAGCATCCCTCCCATTCCTTGGTGAGAATTACACCAGGCTCCTCCAGTTTCACGCCCCCCCTTAGGTCGGGGGTGCTCGATGGCACTCGTAGTTCGCATGTGGGAAGGTTTATGCGGCCTGTGCCCTTTTCCCACCCCAATACCCCTGGGGTTCCAACTGGGCTGTGGTCTTCTCCCAGCGCTCCAGTCTGGAGGTCTGTGCTTCGGGCTCTCTTGGTTCAGAGCCCCCCTTTTAACCTTGGCCACCCTCCGGAAAGGCTCCTCTATGCTGGGCAAGGGTCCTAAAGCCGTTTTCCCCTTGTCCCGGGCCTTCCTCCCCCTCTCACAGGGGTCACAGGATCGGCAGTACTGCCGGACAGTAACAAAGACCCCAGGCCAGTAAAAGCTCTGTAGCAGCCTCTGCTGGGTACGCCAGGTTCCCTGGTGCCCTGATAGGGGGGTGTCATGGGCCCGGTACAGCAGCTGGCGGCGAAACTTCTGGGGTACCACCAGCTGCCTCCTGATCCCCCCTGACTCCATTTTCCCTGGGGGAGCCCATTCTCGGTACAGGAACCCCTTCTCCCACAGGAACCTTTTCCGGCCACCTCTCCCCATGGTCTGTACCGCACCGAGGTCAGCCAGGTCCCTTATCTTCCACAAGGAGGGATCTTTCTGCACCTCGGCCTGGAACTCAGCAGCTGGGACAGGGATGGCCACCTGCTCTTTCTCGCTGGCTGGGTCTGAAGCTGCAGCCTCCCTAAGCCGTGTCCCTGGGTGTTCCCTCCCCACCAGGTTAGGGTCCTGCGCCTCGGGCAAGGCACCCTCCCCAAGGTCAGGGCGCAGTGCCCCTCGCCGGCTCTGACTGCGGGTCACAACCAGTGCATTCTGGGGGTTGCTTGGCCAGTCCTCCAGGTCCCCCCCCCATCAACCCCTCAGTGGGCAAATACGGGTGTACCCCCACGTCCTTGGGGCCCTCCTTGGCCCCCCACTTCAGGTGTACCCTTGCCACGGGCACTTTGACTGGTGTCCTGCCCACCCCCGTAAGGGTCAGGTAGGTGTTGGGCACCACCTGATCTGGGGCCACCACCTCGGGCCGGGCTAGCGTCACCTCTGCGCCCGTATCCCAGTATCCATTGACCTTCCTCCCATCCACCTCCAGGGGAACAAGGTACTCTCTCCGGAGGGACAGCCCCGCGCCCACCATATAAACCAAAAACCCTGAGTCTGGAGCATCCAGCCCCCCAGAGGAGCTGGCCGGGAGCTCTCCTCCCTCCTTAGCAGGTGGTACTCTGCCAGCCCCCCTTCCCTGGGAATGCTGCCTCTCGCCCGGCTGGGTCTCTACCCAGTCAACCCTCTGTGGGTTTGGTCTGCTCAGTCTGTCCCTGATCCTGGGGCACTGGGCCCATATGTGGCCTCTCTGGCCACAGTGATAGCAGCCCATGTCCCATGGGTCCCCTCGAGTGGGTCGGATGGCCCTGACGCCGGATGTTCCCCTTTGATAGGGGTTTTCCGTATTTTCCCGCTGGGAGGTTCCATGGTGACTCTCTCTCTGCGTTGTGGTGGGACTGTTCCTTTGGGACTCCTCCTTGTTATCCCCTGACCGGCTTTTTACAAACTCATCGGCCAGCTGGCCTGCATGTCACGGGCTCTCTGTTTTTTTGTCCCTCAACCACAGCCTCAGCTCAGATGGGCACCGCTTATACAGTTGCTCCAGTACCAGCAGTTTAACCAGGTCCTCCTTCGTCTGGGCCCCATCTGCCCACTTGCTGGCGTATCCCTCCATGCGGACGGCTAGTTGCAGATATGAGATCTCAGGGGTTTTATCCTGACTCCGGAACCTTTCCCGGTACATCTCAGGAGTCAGCCCAAACTCACGGAGCAGGGCCTTTTTGAATAGTTCGTAGTCCCCTTTTTCCGCCTCTTCCAGTTGGCGGTACAATGCCACGGCTTTGGGGTCCAGTAAGGGGGTGAGAACCCGGAGTCTGTCCGCAGGATCAACCTGGTGCAGCTCGCAGGCCGTCTCAAAGGCATCCAGGAAGTCATCCATGTCCTCCCCCTCCTTACGTGGGGCCAGGATGCACTTATCAAAGCTCCGTGCAGTCTTGGGTCCACCCTCACTCACCGCAGCCGGGGTCTCGCGGCCCCTCAGCCTCGCCAGCTCCAGTTCATGCTGCCTCTGTCTCTCATTCTCCTTCCGTTCATGCTGTCACTGTTGTTCACGATCCTCCAGCTCTCTCAGTTTTAGCTCTATCTCCCATTCCAGCCCATTCCGCTCCACGGATGCTGCGCGTGGCCGGGAGGATCCCCTGCTGGCCGGGGGGGTCACTGCGCCCTCGGTATTTGCTGGGCTTCTCCCCACCCTTCCCCTAGGCACAGGAAGGAGGGGTCTCGGGAAGCCCTCAGCAGCCGGCTGACCACTCCCAGATGGGACAGACACTGGGGCCTGCGCTGCATCTGCCAGGCTGCTTCCCTCAGAGACAGGGATCAGTTCATTCGAGCGATCTCCCTTCTCCAGCTGGGCAATGAGCTGTTCTTTGGTGAGCCTCCCAATGCGCACCCCCCTCTGCTTGCACAGCTCCACCAGGTCGCTCTTAAGCCGCTTGGCATACATCTTCCTGCTGGCCACTCACAGGCCTGGGTGCTCACCGCTCCCCACAGTTTCCAGGGAGACCCCTAGTGTGCCAGCCCTTCTCGAGGTCACCACCTCTCTGCCAGGGTCGAGCTTCAGACTCCTCTGCCCCTGGGACCGCTCGCTGCAATCCCCAGGGGAACCCTGTTACTGCAAATGTCCTTCTCTCTCCCAGGGTCGAGCGGCAAGCTCCTCCGCCCCTGAGACTGCTCGCTGCAATCCCCAGGGGGACCCTGTTACTCCAACAGTCCTTCTCGCTGGTCACACACTCCTAGGAGTGATAACCGTCTCTCTCTGACTCTTCAGCACGCCTGGTCCCCGTCAATCCCCCTTCGTTTTACTTCTCCCCCAGTCACTTACTGCAGGAAGCGCCGTCCACGGGGTGCAGTAGATCCCGCCGCTGCCACCAGTTGTCACGGAGTATGGGGGGGACTCAGGGTCCTGCACCCCCGGCTTCCTGCAATTCACCATGACTCTCAGCCAGCCAGTAAAGCAGAAGGTTTATTTAGACGACAGGAATACAGTCCAAGACAGGTCTTGCAGGCACAGACAACAGGATACCCCTCAGTTAGGTCCATCTTGGGGGCCCCGGGCATCCCAGCCCTCTTGGGGAGGTCAGAGCCCTCTCTGCCTCCCAGCCACCTCCCCGGCCTGCTCCTCAGACTCTCCTTCAGCGACCCCTCCCACAGCCTTTGTTCAGTTTCCCAGGCAAAGGTGTCACCTGGCCTTTAACCCCCTTCCTGGGTTCTCATGTTACATGCTCAGGTATTCTCCATCGGTCAGTCTCCCATCCCCCAATGCAAACTATCCTAGCCACACTCCCCTGTCAGCATTCACAGACCACATTAAGAACAGTTCCAGTTCGTCACAGTTGTCTTCTGATTTGCATTGCTGCACCTGCTTAGGCTTCAAAACTGCTCCACAGGCAGCTCTGCTCGCCCTGGACAAAGTGTGCCACTTCCAATATCCTCCTCAACCCGAAGCTCACTGGAAGGCTCTACCTGTCTCCTGGTCTCCATTCCCACTACAAAAGGATTCCAAAAAAGACAAGAAGAGCCAGCTGCCATCACCATGGTCTGTCCCAACTCCAGGACAAGTCAGCCTGGTCTGTCGCTCTTTATATGTTACCGTCTTGCACTGTGTTATGCCTAGCTTCCTTCTGAGGCCAAGATGGCAACCCTCTGACTAAAGCCCATTGGAACAGCTCATGTGGCCTTACCTCTCTTGTAGTAGCTGAATTCCTTCGAATCAGACTCTCCAAAACCTTCATTGTAGCTTCCCACTTGTCCATGTCTTCAGATCCAGTTAGGACTAAAGATAAACAAAAACCAACTACTTCAGCTCTGCTGACCAGCTGAGACAATGTTTCTACTAGCAAGAATCCCAGAGATATCCCCTCCCTTCCTGCTCTTCAAGAGAAAGTTGCAACCAAGGCCAGATGTAGAAATTCAGCATATAGTGTAAGAACCTGGATAGACAGGGAGATAGAGCTGGGGAGTCTCAGGGGCATAAGAACTAACTAGTCTCTTCCATCAGGAAGAAAACACCAACTCAGCAGAAAGATCAGACACTAGGAACTAAGCTGAGGTTACTTAGGCCTGGTCTACACTACAATGTTAGGTCGACATAAGCTGCCTTGTGTAAGCTTAGTTGTGCATGTGTCTATGCTTAAAATTTGTCTCCCACCGACGTAAGCTCTCCACTATGCCGACATAGTGACTCCACCTCTCCAAGTGGCGTTGAGCCATGGTCAGTGTACTGAGGTCAACACAGTGTGAATGTAGATACCTATGATAACCCTAACAGTCCTCCAGCAGTTGTCCCAGAATGTTCAACACTGACCACTCCAGTCACAATTGTGAACTCCACTGCCCTAGAAGTCACGGAGTCCAGAAGTCCCATCACCCTTTAAATTCCCTGCAAACTTTTGAAATGCCTTTTCCTGACTGTCCATCTTGGTGAGCACACCTAGCAGATCTCCACTGTTGTATGCAACTGCCCAGCTGACTACGCTGGTTATATGTTCCAGATGCACTATGGCCTGGAGTGGATCTCCTGGGCCTGTGGGGAGAAGAGGCTATGCAATCACAGCTATGGACCAGCCAGCGAAACATGGACAGCTATGAACACATTGCGCGGGGGATGCAGGAGAAGGGGTATGCCAGGGATCAGCAGCAGCACTGCATGAAAGTGAAGGAACTGCAGCAGGCATATCAGAAACCTTGGGAGCCCAACAGTCAATCTGGTACTGAGCCACAGACATGACGCTTTTACAAAGAGCTGCATGATATACTTGGCAAAGATCCCACGGCCATCCCGCACAGCGCTGGGGATGCCTCTGAGGAGCCTAAGTCACAGGCCACTGCATGAAAGGAGGAGGAGGAGGATCATAGCATCATAGGACTGGAAGGGACATTGAGAGGAAGGGGACATGCAACTGGGGTGGTCCAGCTATGCTGAGAGCCAGGATCTGTTTGAGATTCCACCGCAATCCAGTCAGTCCCAGCAGTCAAGCATACGCAAGCCCGATGCAGGGAAAGGAACCTCAAGTGTGTAAATTAATTTCCCATTTCAATGATGGCACCCCCAACTTAGCAGGATCACAGCTGTGACATTCCCCAGGGTGCAACCTGAACTGTTGTGTCCTCTTAGTTCTCTAGCCTGGGATGCCTTTTAGATTGCTCTGCTAATAAACAGCAAACCCCTACAGGCTCTGTTCACTCCCAGCCACCAGCATGCAAAGTCACTCCCAGCTGAATACATAAATGATATGCCCTGCCATCCATGAACAGATACAGGGCGACACCCACGTATCCCTCAGTCCCAGCCTTGCCCCCCAGAAATGTACTGTTCACTAGCCCACTGGAGGGTACAAGCTCATAAATTAGTCCAGCATTCCAACAAAGGGTAATGAACATGCAACAGCCCTGCTGACCCGAGCTGAGATTTCCCCAAACACTTCAATCAAACACACTGGTTTAGATAAAAGAGTAAAACAAGTTCATTAACTTGAGAAAGATCGATTACGTGATTTACAAGTGATAAGGCATAAAAGTCAGAATTGGTTACAAAAAAAAAAGAAAAAGAAAAAGATAAGCATGCAAGCTAATTCCTAAGCTTTACCAAGGCTAGTAAGTTTAAAAGCAAAAAGGTTTCTCTCACCCGAAAGTTTACAACGGTCTGTACTGGCTGGAAAACCTCCAGGCCAATACCACTCTCCCCAGTTCAATGATGTCCTTTTGTCTTTCAAGCAGGGAGTGGGGAAGAAAGGTATCTAGAGGCATTTTTCCCCCTTATAAATCTGACCCTTTGTACTGGAAAAGTCTTTGCTGGGTTATGGGGTGAGGCAGTTCCATGGCATAAGTGAGCTGCCAACTGTCTTTCAGGTGAATTGTAAATTTCTTATTTCCAACTCCCCTGCTGGTGAATCTGTGATTAAGCATCAGAGAGGTAGCCGTGTTAGTCTGTATCCACAAAAACAACAAGGAGTCTGGTGGTACCTTAAAGACTAAGGGCTCGTCTACACTGGCAATTAACAGTGCTGCAACTTTCTCAGTCAGGGGTGTGAAAAAACACACCTCGAGCGCAACAAGTTGCAGCGCTGTAACGCGCCAGTGTAAACAGTCCCCCAGCACCGGGAGCCACGCCCTTGTTGAGGTGGGTTTTTTTAAGAGCGACCACGCAAGGCACGTTAAAGCGCTACCACGGCAGTGCTTTAGCATTGCCAGTGTAGACTAGCCCTAACAGATTTATTTGGGCATAAGCTTTCGTGGATAAAAACCCCACTTCTTCTGATGCATGAAGTGAAAATTACAGATGCAGGCATAAATATACTGACACATGAAGAGAAGGGAGTTACCTTAAAAGTGGAGAACCAGTGTTGACAAGGCCAATTCAGTCAGGGTGGATGTGGTCCACTCCCAATAATTGATGAGGAGGTATCAATACCGAGAGAGGGAAAATTGCTTTTGTAGTGAGCCAGCCACTCCCAGTCCCTATTCAAGTCCAAATTAATGGTGTTAAATCTGCAAATGAATTGTAGCTCTGCAGTTTCTCTTTGAAATCTGTTTTTGAAGTTTTTTTGTTGAACGATGTGAGTAATGGCTGCTATGTGAGTAATGGCTGCTATGACTCTGCAAGGGACATGTGACCAGCCCACATGACTCTGGATTCCATTTTGGGAGCATGTATTTTTCCACAAACTGGGCTGGGAACTGTTTTTGAAATAAAGGGTTCCCACCATATTCTAAAGCTATATAAGGCAGGAAGTGACATCATCTATTGTTCTTCACTCCCCACAACTGAACACCTGAGAGAAGCTCCTAAAGAAAGACTTGGAATGGGGGAGGGGATCATAGAATCATAGAATATCAGGGTTGGAAGGGACCTCAGGAGGTCATCTAGTCCAACCCCCTGCTCAAAGCAGGACCAATTCCCAACTAAATCATCCCAGCCAGGGCTTTGTCAAGCCAGGCCTTAAAAACCTCCAAGGAAGGAGACTCCACCACCTCCCTAGGTAACGCATTCCAGTGCTTCACTGCCCTCCTAGTGAAATAGTGTTTCCTAATATCCAACCTAGACCTCCCCCACTGCAACTTGAGACCATTGCTCCTTGTTCTGTCATCTGCCACCATTGAGATCAGCCAAGTTCCATCCTCTTTGGAACCCCCCTTCAGGTAGTTGAAGGCTGCTATCAAATCCCCCCTCATTCTTCTCTTCTGGAGACTAAACAATCCCAGTTCCCTCAGCCTCTCCTCATAAGTCATGCGCTCCAGACCCCTAATCATTTTTGTTGCCCTCCGCTGGACTCTTTCCAATTTTTCCACATCCTTCTTGTAGTGTGGGGCCCAAAACTGGACACAGTACTCCAGATGAGGCCTCACCAATGTCGAATAAAGGGGAACGATCACATTCCTCGATCTGCTGGCAATGCCCCTACTTATACAGCCCAAAATGCCGTTAGCCTTCTTAGCAACAAGAGCACACTGTTGACTCATATCCAGCTTCTCGTCCACTGTGACCCCTAGGTCCTTTTCTGCAGAACTGCTACCTAGCCATTCGGTCCCTAGTCTGTAGCTGTGCATGGGATTCTTCCGTCCTAAGTGCAGGACTCTGCACTTGTCCTTGTTGAACCTCATCAGGTTTCTTTTGGCCCAATCCTCTAATTTGTCTAGATCCCTCTGTATCCGATCCCTACCCTCTAGTGTATCTACCACGCCTCCTAGTTTAGTGTCATCGGCAAACTTGCTGAGAGTGCAGTCCACACCATCCTCCAGATCATTAATAAAGATATTAAACAAAACCGGCCCCAGGACCGACCCTTGGGGCTCTCCGCTTGAAACCGGCTGCCAACTAGACATGGAGCCATTGATCACTACCCGTTGAGCCCGACGATCTAGCCAGCTTTCTATCCACCTTACAGTCCATTCATCCAGCCCATACTTCTTTAACTTGGCAGCAAGAATACTGTGGGAGACCGTATCAAAAGCTTTGCTAAAGTCAAGGAATAACACATCCACTGCTTTCCCCTCATCCACAGAGCCAGTTATCTCACCATAGAAGGCAATTAGGTTAGTCAGGCACGACTTCCCCTTGGTGAATCCATGCTGACTGTTCCTGATCACTTTCCTCTCCTTTAAGTGTTTCATAACTGATTCCTTGAGGACCTGCTCCATGATTTTTCCAGGGACTGAGGTGAGGCTGACTGGCCTGTAGTTCCCCGGATCCTCCTCCTTCCCTTTTTTAAAGATGGGCACTACATTAGCCTTTTTCCAGTCATTCGGGACCTCCCCCGATCGCCATGAGTTTTCAAAAATAATGGCTAATGGCTCTGCAATCTCATCCGCCAACTCCTTTAGATCCCAAGCTGCAGAACAAATGCAGCTTATCCCTTAAGAATCTGCAAGCCTACTTGTATCATAAGCCAGGGTTAGAATTTGCTAATTCATATCCTATCTTTCTAGTATCTTAGGCTTAGTTTGCAGTTTTCTTTATTTACTAGATAATCTGCTTTGATCTGTTTGTTATCCCTTAAAATCTCTCTTTTGGTAGTTAATAAACTTGTTTATATTTTAACCTAAACCAGTGTGCCTTTAAGTGACGTGTCTGGGGGGAAATCTCAGCTTGGTTACCACAAATGTGCATATTCCTCTCCACATTGAGGGAGGGGAGGACATATTAATGAGCTTACACTGTGCAGATCCCTGTGCAGTACAAGTCGACATAATTTTGGGTTTATACTACAGAGGGGGGTGCATGCCTCAGGAGCTGGGAAACTGGCTGGGGTCTGCTGTTTGCACTCAGATAGCCCAGTCTGGGTGAGTGGCGCTACCTGCTGTCATGTTGGGTGATAACAGGGCCTGGGTGAGGCTAGCTGTGTCCCCAATCTAGTTGTGTGTCTTAGAGAGATGCAGCAATTCCCACACCTCAGGGGTGACAATCCGTCACACCCGTATCATGCAACTGAGCAATTCCCTCCTCATTTCCCTCACCCCTGGCGTGCCACACTCACCATGGCTGGTGCTGAGAGTGGCGCTATGCACAAGCACTCCCAAGCAGAAGTGTCAATCAGCAAGTCTTGTTTAAAACTCTAGGGAATTCTGAACCTTAACTTTCACTTTCTATTGTGACTATATGGACAATGGTACCTCTGTGTGTTTTATCTGTAGCTACTGCCTTTGCAACCTTGAGGAGTTCCCCCTCCAAACCCAAGGAACGCCTGAGCCAGAAAAGGAGGAGAAAGAAGAGGACTTGGGATCATATGTTCAGCGAGATCCTTCAAGCCACTGCTGCATTGGACAGTGAGCACAGGGCTTGGAGAATGAATATTGCAGACTGTATGGAGAAGGAAAGAGCAGACAGGAGAAAGGCCCAGGAGAGGGAGATGCATCAGGACATAATGGGGTTTCTCTAGTTGCAAAACACAGGTGTTGCAGACGCTTGAAGACCTACAGGTTCAACAATCCCGGGCTGGACTCCCTTTGCAGTCCATAGAGGACTCCAGTATAGCCCCTCCCTACAAGCCCCCTCAACATTCCACATGGCATCAGGGGCCACATCCCTATCCCTACCTCTCCACACCAGAGGACTTTAAGGACAACCAGAGCCTCATGTACACTGACCTGAGTGTGCCAAGGTTGACGTACATGTAGCTAAAATAGACATGAATGTTCTTTCCCCTTCTTTAGGCTTTGTTTCATAAATTAAGGTTTTAATGTATTTGTTTTTAACTTGCACAGAATTGTTTTTGAAGTGTTTTCATTACTCAATAAAACTCTATTGTTTGGAAAATAATCCATCTTTATTAGTTCCCAACCTATGCTACATAATGCCTGGCAGTAGTAAAAACACCACTTAGAAGTTATCATGTCACAATGTACAAAACTCATAGGATCAGTGGCACAGGGTAATAATCATAAATGCACAGAAAGCACCACAACATTAATAGGTTCGTTGTCAGTGTTATGTACACAGATGTACACCAAGCAGCAGGGCCAAGTAAAGCATAGGACACCAGAACACATTACTGTGGCTCGCTGTTAAAGTGCTCTTGCAAAGCTTTCATGAGCCATATAGCTCTGCACTGAGCTCTTCTCATAGACTGTGTCTGGCTGTTCAAACTCAGGAGACAGACACTCCACCTCCACCCTGGCAGCAACTACAGTGGAACCCCGCTATAACGCGATCAATGGGGTCCAAAAAATTCAATCGCGGTAAATGCGGGGTCGCGTTATAGTGGTGTTACACTGTACTTGTGTTCAGCTTCCGCGCCCTGGCTAGGGGGACGGAGGGAGCGGGGGGAGAGAGAGAGAAGGGGGGCAGCCAGGGCTTCCTTCAGCCAGGGCGCTCGCCACTCGGCCCCTCCTGCCGCCAGGGCGCGATTCCTGGGGCGGCACTTGGGATTGCCGGCTGGGGGAGGGGGGGTCGCGGGGCTTGCCGCGCTCCGGCTGGAGCTCCAGCCAGGAGAGCGGGGCCACGGGGCTGCCGCGCTCCGGCCGGGGTCATGGGGCCACGGGGCCACGGGGCTGCCGCACTCCGGCCGGAGGTCCCGCCGGGGTCACGGGGCTGGCCGCGCTCTGGCCGGGGCTCCAGCCAGGAGAGCGGAGCCACGGGGCTGCCGCGCTCTGGCCGGGGTCGCGGGGCCATGGGGCTGCCACGCTCCGGCCGGAAGTCCCGCCGGGGTCGCAGGGCTGCCGCACTCCAGCTGGGGTCGCGGGGCTGGCCGTGCTCCAGCCGGGGTCATGGGGCTGGCTGCGCTCCGGCCGGAGGTCCCGCCGGGAGAGCGGGGCTGGCCGCGTTCCGACCGGGGCCGAGGGGCTGGCCGCGCTCCGGCCCGTGGTCCCGCCGGGAGAGCGGGGCTGCCGCGCTCCGGCCGGGGTCGTGGGGCTGCGGGGCTGGCCACGCTCCGGCTGGGAGAGAGGGGCTGCCGCGCTGCAGCTGGGATCGTTGGGCTGCGCTCCTGGCCGCGCTCCGGCCGGGAGAGCGGGGCTGGCCGTGCTCCGGCCGGAGCTCCAGCCGGGAGACTGAGGCCGCAGGGCTTGCCGCACTCCGGCCAGGGTTGCGGGGCCACTGGGCTGCCGCGCTCTGGCTGGAGCTCCAGCCGGGAGAGCAGGGCCACGGGGCTTGCTGCACTCCGGCCGGCGCTCTGGCCAGGGGAGCGGGGCCCCCAAAGACGACCGCTGCCGGCCTGCCGCGCCGACTGCCGGGAAGGCTCCGTGCCACTCTGCAGCCTGCTCCCAGCAGGGCACTCCCCTCCTCCGCGCTGCCGCCCCCTACATCGGTTGGCGGGGAGGGAAGGATGCGGGCTGGAGCCGGCCCTGCCAGGGACAGAGGTGAGAACCCCAGGGGCACGCTGGGGCTGCAGGGAGAGTTGCTCCTGCTGCAGCCGCTGGGGCATGGATCCCAAAAGTCCCACGCCCGCCAGACTCGCCCCGCGCCTCCTGCAGCCGCCGGGGCCAGACTCGCCCCGCGTTATAAACGAATTCGCGTTATCGCGGGGCGCGTTATGGCGGGGTTCCAGTGTATTCCCCCTTTGCTTCACAGATTTTATGCAGGACGCAGCAGGCAGCTACATCCATTGGGATATTTTTCTCGCTGAAATCCATTCTTCTGCCAGCACCCCTTCAATCTTCCAAAAGCACACCCAACTGCCATGCTGCACCTGCTGTGCCATGAGTTGACTCTTTCTTTGGTGCGGTCGAGGTGGCTGGTGTACGGCTTCATGAGCCAGGGGAGTGATCCTTGGGGACCCCAGGATCACTGGCATTTCACGATCGCCAGTGGTAATCCGCCAGTCAGGAAAGAAAGTGCCTGCTTGTAGCTTTCCAAACAGTCCTGTGTTCTTAAAGATGCGTGCGTCATGAACCTTACCTGGCCAGCCAACACTGATGTCGGTGAAGTGTCCCTGGTGACCCACCAGCACATGCATAACCCTAGAAAAAACAGCCCTTTCTGTTGATTTACTCTGTGGCAAGGTGGTTTGGTGCCAAAATAGGGATGCGTGTGCATCATCTATCGCTCCACCGCAGTTCGGGAACCCCACTGCTGGAAATCCAACCATTATATCCTGCACATTGCTAAGTCTAACGGTCCTGCATAGCAGGAGAAGATTAATGGCCCTGCACATGTGCATGACAACGGCCACCACAGTGGATTTTCCAACTGCAAAATGATTTCCCAATGACCACAGTTTCCAAAGTGCAATCACCTGTCAGTGCAGCTCTCGTTCTGGTGTCACTCCATTGGATGGCTGCAGCAAGGTTGGAACACAGATCGAGGAATGTGGCCTTGCACATCTGAAAGTTCTGCAGCCACTGCTTGTCATCCCAAGCCTGCATTACGATGTGATCCTGCCAGTCAGTGCTCGTATCTTGGACCCAGAAGTGGCACTCCACCATTTGCACCTGCTCCGTGAATGCCACCAACAACCTTGAATATGGTTCTATGTCCCATAGCAATCTGCTCTTCAGCAAATCGTCATGTTCCTCAGAGCTCTTCTTGTGACTGCAAATACCCGAGTATCATGCATACTGTGCTTGCAATGCTCATGACAATAATGCATGCTACATGCTTTGGTCAGAGATGGTGGACAGCAACAGGCCCCAGGCAGGTTCTTTGGGTTTTCAAAATAGGCATGAAAATGATGGGATACAGATAGCATTATGGGGTGGAGAAAGTTGCATGATGGGAACTTGATCCTGCAGTAGCAGTCACCCTTGCGCAATTTGTTTCTGCCCCACTGTGCACTGCCAAAACTTCCCAAAAGACAGAGCACTGGACCGTGGCATACCTTCCCATGGTGCACTGCACATCGAAACAAACGCCCCAGGTGAGTATGCCCAGTGTGGATGCAAGGAGCCAAGTATGCACGTGCACAAGTGTGGTGGCTTTATGCCGACAAAACTTGCATCAGCAAAAGTTTGTAGTGTAGACATGCCGTTAGGAACTAACAATTCAAAACTGGAACACCAATTTCCGAAGTACCACAACTTTGAGTCAACTCACAAAAACTAGCCTGTACCAGGAACCACCCCAGAACAGAGTAAGAGATGAGCATTTCCAAGTGAAGATTTAATAGACTCTACCCAGAATCTCCTACCTTCAATACAGTCTCGGATATAGACAGGAGCTTTCATCTTCTTCAGCTCTTTATCTTCTGACATGTCGTAAGGGACGAGATCATCATCGCTGTGAAAGAAGCGTAGGCATGAATTAGTCCACGTGGATTCGACCAGGTCACCTTCTCCTCCTTCATGCTAAACAGACAGACAGGGCACATTCTCCTCCCTTCTCACCTTTCCATCCTTATACCAAACAGAGGTTGCTCAGTACCCCAACCTACAAGGATCCAGCAGGCAAAGGAAGCATTGGTTATCAAGCGTTGAGGACGGTGAGATGGGTAGAGCTCTGCAAATCCGTGAATATCCATGGACCATTACTGTGGATAGTGGAGTGGATGTGGATACAACCACGCAGGGCTCTAAAGATCTGCTACTCCTTAACTGCTCTGCTGATGAACAGGGAGGCATGTAAAATAGGTAAACCCTTTCCTGCACTTCCCTAAACACATTAACTAGTGGAGCTCAGCAGCCAATGGAAAACGGAAACTACATTACTGTAACAAGGGAGAAACTGGTCAGGAAGAAGCCCTACCTCTGTCTCTGGCGGAGCCTGGCCTGCGGCGTCCAGCTCGGGCAGCCCAGTGGCAGCCTGTTGCTGGACAGCAGGCCAGAGTTGGGGTTGACCAGCACCCGTTTGCCATGCCGCTTCCCATCCAATGGCTCGGGCCCCATGGAAAGGGCCAGCATCCCCACCATGGCCCGGCAGCACTGACTGCGCTCCCGGGCAGCAGGGCCCTCCCCCAGCCATGGGGATTGGAGCAAGCAGGGCCCCAGCACCCCACCCCTCCGTCCCGCGCTGCTGCTTCCAGGTGCTGTCGCTCGCTCGCCCCCGGGAGTAGCATGCGATGTGACACCCCTTCCCCCCACCTACCCCCTGCACCGCCCCTTCTCCTCAAGGCCCAGTCCCCGCACCACCCCTTACCCCCAGTCCCTGCCCTCACACTGCCTCTTCTCTGCAAGACCTCGCTCCCCCACTTGCTCATCTCTGCTCCCTCCCTGTCCCCTCTCCCTAGCCCTTGTGAGACGGCTTACAGATAGAGGTAAAAGCCTGCTAGTGGATCGCGGGTTGATCCTGGCACAGGTGCCACAGGACTCTTTGTTGCTTTTTATAAATATTAAACAAATTAAACCTCCCAAACACTTGTCTGATGTGGGTGAATATTACTATCCCCATTTTATAAATGGGGGAAACTGGTATGTCATTCCCCCAAATTGTGCCTCAAAGACTCAGTGGTCATGCTGCATATAGAATCTTCCCGTATTTGACCACTAGATCAGGCTTCAGAGTTGGTCTGTCGGACTAGTTGCTTTACTCTGCTACAGAAAAAACACCCTCTGTAACATCTGTGTCCAGGAAATAAATCCTGAAAATTTTTTCTAGTTTGTTTTTTCTTAATGGAAAGCACTTCACATGGGAAATGAAGTTAGAGCCCTGCCTCTTAACGATTCCTACATGCTGCTCGCTCATTACATGAGGCACAGGGGAGTGCGTGCAGTCCAAAGCCCTGTGCGAAAATTCCGTAAGCTGAAGAACACTGTTGTCTTGATCTGTACATTGTGTGAAAAGAGCCTCCATCAGCAGCTTGGGTAGTGGGAGGATAAGGTGTCAACAGCTCTGTTGGAGAGGCAGGTCAGTGTCTGATCTGAAACTGGATCAGCAGAGGGAGCATCCTGACTCTCAAAAATATGGAAAGACCACATAGAACATAAAAACATAAAAATGGCCCTACTGGGTCAGACCAAAGGTCCATCTAGCCCAGTATCCTATCCTCCATGAATCTATCTAGTTCTTTTTTGAACCCTGTTATGGTCTTGGCCTTTACAACATCCTCTGGCAAGGAGTCCCACAGGTTGACTGTGCGTTGTGTGAAGAAATACTTCCTTTTATTTGTTTTAAACCAGCTGCCTATTAATTTCATTTGTTGACCCCTACTACTTGGGTTATGAGAAGTAGTAAACAACACTTCCTTATCTACTTTCTCTACACCAGTCATGATTTTATAGACCTCAATCATATCTCCCCTTAGCTGTCTCTTTTCCAAGCTGAAAAGTCCTAGTCTTATTAATCTCTCCTCATACGTAAGCCACACCCCTAATCATTTTTGTTGCCCTTTTCTGGACCTTTTCCAATTCCAATATATCTTTTTTGAGATGGGGCGACCACATCTGCACACAGCATTCAAGATTTGGGTGTACCATGGATTTATATAGAAGCAACATGATATTTTCTGTCCTATTATCTATCCCTTTCTTAATTATTCCCAGCATTCTGTTCGCTTTTTTTGACTGCCGCTGCACACTGAGTGGATGTTTTCAGAGAACTATCCACAATGACTCCAAGATCTCTTTCTTGAGTGGTAACAGCTAATTTAGACCCCTTCATTTTATATGTATAGTTAGGATTATGCTTTCCAATGTGCATTACTTTGCATTTATCAAAATTAAATTTCATCTGCCATTTTGTTGCCCAGTCACCCAGAAAGATAGAGAAAAGTCTGTGTCCAGGATTGTGGTTTGGAAAGACTTTGGGAATTGCACAGCTGGGCTAGACAGTTGTTGGGGAATTACACAGTAGTGTCTGTAACTTGAAAATGTGCCTTTTTAAATATGGGAAAATGTGGCGCTGCATGGATCGGAGATAACTTTAGTCTTAAATGGGCATTGAAATTAGTTGCTGCCTACGTCAGAGGAGGGAATGTTTTATCAAAGGTGAATGATGTCTTTTTTTTAAAAATCTTGGTAGCCCAGCTGGCTACTTAATTTAGCTACTGCAGGCCTTCACTACCCAGCCCCCATCCAGAATTGTCATACTGGGTGGATGGATTTCCCCTTGCTATAGACTGCTGGCTAGTGCCTGAAACAGTTAACTTCAAGCTCCTTGAAAGTAATAGAGTAGAGTCTGTCTCTTTCCAGCAGACTGTGCAGAGGAGTCTGTACATGTGGATACTGGTGGGTTTTAGCCCACGAGAGCTTATGCCCAAATAAATTTGTTAGTCTCTAAAGTGCCACAAGGACTCCTCGTTGTTTTTGCTGATACAGACTAACACGGCTACCACTCTGAAAAAAATCTTTGGTGGTTCAAAACTGAATCCAGGCTTAAAACCAGATTTCTTTATCCAATAGGCTATATTTTGTGGCTGTGAATGCAATCTCATCCCATTAGTCTGGATGTGAGCATGTTAATGTCATGGGACAAAAAAAAATCAATCTGAAATAATAATGGTTCTCTGCACAGTCATTTTTATCCATTAAATTACTCTGTATTTAATCCCCCCTCAAGTAATTGTCTGAAATACCTAAAAGGCACCAAGCCCACGTTATAGATTAAGAGCCTCCAAATGTCCAGCTTAATAATGAATGTTTTTATGGTAACAAAACCAATAGCATGTGGGAGCCCTGCTCAGATACAAAAATGTGGATGTGGATCTGCATCTGCCAGGATCAACACATGCTGTCTCCTGAATTCAGTCCCTGCCCTCACACTGCCTCTTCTCTGCAAGACCTCGCTCCCCCACTTGCTCATCTCTGCTCCCTCCCTGCCCCCTCTCCCTAGCCCTTGTATCTGCAATTACCCTTTACACACAGCCTGGTTTGCTCCCCAGTTCAGATGGAGCAGTACAGCCTCTCTCTCACACAGTCAGCTTTCAAGGATCTGTCATTTACTTTTTATTTCAAATCAGCTTTTTGCTTAGTAGTTTAGTTCTTGCATGTACCTGTCGAGCGCCAAGTCAGATCCCTCCTCTGGTACTGCAGGGGCTGCTGGGTGTGGGTTCCCACTTGGTTTTGACACAGCTTTTGGTGTAGCAGATGGACTGTTATTCCTGCTGTTGGCAATGAGAAAGTGTCAAAGGCATAAAGTAACAAGGATCTTAAAAATCCATGATCACAAGCAGGAGACTAGATTTTCCAAGGTAAAACCCCCCAATCCACACACCCACACCCTCTATCTACAGTAGGCACTGGAATCTCATTTCAGTGTGGGTTCACCTAGAATGGTCCAGCTATGAGGAGAAAAAGCTAGAGTAGCTGTACAGGTGTGGGGAGACCTCATGATGGGGAAAGAGTGGAGATGGCAGACAGCATGAGCTAGTTCCCTGGACTGCCACCTGAGCTTGTTTTAGTTCCTAACAAAGATTAAGATTGTGCTAATGGAGAGAACCCAAAAGACTCTGGGTAAGAGCAGACACACAGTCATCTCAGGGCAGAGGAAGTGTTGGCCTGTGTATTCTTAAGAGCTATGAAAACCATGAACAAATCAGGAGGCACCATTCAGTAGTGGTTAATGTACAAGACAGAGTCAGGAGATCTGAGCTCTTCACACAGCTCCAACAGCAATTTGCCATGTAGCCTTGGGCACGTCACTTTCACCTCTCCACATCTCAGTCACTATTTCTACCTCATAGTAGCATTGGGAGGCTTTACTCACTAACCTCTGTAAAGTGCTTTGAGATCTTCAGACAGCAAATCCCATGAAAGGTCAGAGTATAGCCAGAAGTTAATGCTTTTGGACAGAAGTTAATACTGTATGTCAGTTAGCAATGGACAGGCTGTGGACACACAGCTCCCAGTCTACCCTGAGATACCCAAAGATTCCCCAGCCCACTTGGATCGCTTCAGGGGCACGTAGAGTTACAAGAATCCCAAGGAAATACAGTCATCAGACACACAATTCTAAAACATGCTTCCATTTGACCTTTGAACTAGAAACATGCTGGCTGCAGAGAGATAGCCAACTGTAATGCACAGCACAGTGAAGATTACAGCAATTTACACCTTAGTGGATTCTAACAAATACAGACTTCCTGCCTTCAGAGCTGGGATTGTCTGTCTGGAGTTTACCATCCACCAACGTGGAAGGATTATAGTCAGAGATAGGCTTTGTCTTTATAACCTTTACTAAGAATGATTTGCCTGGTATCTGTGCTCATTATGTTTTTACACTAGGCATATATACGGCTATGAGTGGCAATCTCACCCAGCATTTGGCAGGTCAGTGACAGGGAGCTGTAGTGGTGCTGTCTGCTGGAGAGACTTTAGCTCTCTGGTCTCATCATCATCTTCATACTAGACATGTAAAATAGAAATTACTGTATGCTGAGGAGGCTTTTACATCAATTAAATACAATAAATCTGCAGTTGAAGGTTATGAGAGCTCAGCACTTCTCAGAATTGGGCCTTAGTTTTTAAATAGTGAAGGATCAAATGATAAATGCATGTGGAGATTTGCAATCTCAGCCATATGCACCTTTCACACTGGGCTCAGGATATACAAGTTATTGCTTAGTCAGATTTGGTCTCGGTGTTATTTATAATCTTTAAAGCATTTAACAGGTCTGAAGTCACAATGCAGCACTACAGCTGATGCTGTGCAAACAATATTTAAGATTCTCAAAGGCAAGTAAGCAGCTGTGGGGTTTAATTCCCATTGAAACGAATGGGGATTGTGCGGCTAAATCCCCTACTCAGTCTTGAAAATCACAACCACCAGTGACTTTACAGACCCTCCTTCTGGATGTTCACCCCAGTTTCAGGACTCTAATCAACTCCCGCTGAAGGGGATTTCAATGGGACACCTCCCATTGATCAGGTGCTGCATGATATGGAAATCTAGCAGTTTTAATTTTGGAGCTGGCCATACTAAACCCTGTTGTCATGTCAGAGTTCTTGACTCTGCCTGGCTGTGACCAAGTCCTCCTGAGGCATATGCTCTCTCTCTCACCACACCCCCATGCACCCCTCACCTTGACCCTGCCCACATCCTCTATGCTGCCTTTGCATCTTTTCAATGCAATTCCATTTTGCAAACTGATATCCCCTCATTCTGAGGGGTACTGGTGCCCCTCTTCCCTTCCAGAGAGTAGGGGTCAGCCATCTGCTTTAAAGGGGACATTTCTCCCCATCCCTGCACAGCAGAGTCAGGCATCACTGTAATCTCACCTGGAATTTCAGGCTGGGCCCATCTGTAGTTATTCTGGAACTGATGCTTTCTGCCACTATCATTCCCAGACGCCGAACCCGTGGCAAGTTGCTGTCCAGGCGGCATTTCATCCCTCCCATCATGCTGGTGAGAAGTTCTGAAAGGACAAGCAGCACATGGCAGAGTGAGCACAGCATCCCTGGCTATGGCAGCTCCCAGATAGCACACCTAGCTGAGAACCCAAATCTTTAGCTACACAACTCCCACTACAGGCAGAAAGACAGACAAAGGCCCCGGGGTGGAGGCTGACACAGATTCTATACAGCAATTCTCTTTCTGCAGAGCTGTTTTCTTTCTCCATCATGTCAAGAAGCTATGCAGCAGGGCTAGGTTTTGAAGCCAAACACAATGGTACAAACACATCACACATATCCTAGAACGTTTGTTTTAATAAAAGAGTTTACCAAAATACCAAAAAAGTGTGTTAGGCCAAATTAATCCCAGGCATAAATCCAATGGCTTCAAAACTGCTATGACAGATGAAATGGGCTGACTGTGTTATTATAGAAATTGCATCCATTTTGATCAGTGCAACAACCTGGAACTCACACAGGGAGGAATACTTCTCACCATGTGCCTGAGCTGTGACAGGTAATTAATTACCAGTGGCATTTCTGAACCCATTGTTCAGAGTGGCAGCTGTCTTTCATCTCCCCTAATAGATTCTGACTGCTGACAGGTTGATCGTTATTCACCAATAAAAGCTTACATCTCTCTAACGTCAGCCAGTGAGAAATCTGATCATTCATTAACACACCATAGTTTGTATCTATACAAGGCCAGGTTTTAACAGAAGAATCTTGAGTTGGCTGGGATGAAATAAACTTGTTTTCTAATAAATAATAATAAATAGCACTTATGTTTTCAAAGCACTGCATGAAAGTTAATTCACCCTCTCAAGAGCCCCCTGGGTGTAGGTGAATCATCATTTATTATTTGTATTGTGGTAGCACCAGAAGCCCTAGTCCTGAATCCAGATCCCATTGTGCTGGGCGCTGTTCAGACACAGAGTGAAAAAATGGTCCCTGCGATCAGACAAGAGATAACAGGTTGATACAGACAGACAGCCGGGGAGCACAAGCAAACAATGAGAGAGGCTAGTCAGCATGATAGGCAGTGGTCTCAGCACATCAGCAGCCTGAATGCTATCAGTAACTGTCTATGTAATTTTGTTACTTAACAAATATTAATGTAATTTACAAAGAGGGATCAGAGATGACTTATCCAAAGTCACATAGTAAGTGTAAGGACTGGGAACAGAACCCAGGAGTGTTTGACAGCACTACTGCTCCAACAGGTCCCCAGAAGTTCTTTCAGCACCTGATTCTGAACTTCCAGTGTCTTCTCTAACCACTAGGAAGCACTCTTTATCCTAAGCCAGACAGAACATAGCATGCTGAAGAGCAGCACAATGAAGAGCTCTTTCTCTGACACACATACAACGGGCTGAATGAGTTAATCTACATTAGTCACAGGATTTAACAGAACATGAGTTGTCATACAAGTAGAATCACACAATCAAGGTTTCCCACTCTAAAACAGAACATCTCTCTTTTGCCTTGCTATTATGATATTATGCTATGATAATGTTCTATATTTCCACACCCCCATAACCCATATCTGAATTAAACCAGACTAGATTATGGTTTAGGAGAAGGATGACAGTCCTGGCTAAGACTCAAGAGTGGGAGTCCAAAGACCTGAGATCCATTTCCTACTCTGCCACAAATCCTCTCTCCAGGACCTTGAGAGACAGGGAGGATTTGACGTGCCCAACTGCTCCTTCTCAAAATCTATGCGCCCTACCTCATCACAGAAATGTTCTGAAGATTAACCAATCAATGATTCAAAATGCTATGAGGTCTTCAAAAGAAGGTGCTACAGATGTTCCTATTGCTAGTCAGCATCTCTGACACTGAACTTTCATACTGGTGTTAACAAATTCTCTCATGTTTTCAGCAAGGCAGCCTTCCTTAGCCTCCACAGAGTCCAAATCCTAAGCTTTGTTTCAAAATCATCTTGCACTATAAATACTCACACTGCAGCAGGAATAGGTCACCTCACGATTTTCCAGACTTCAGAATTTGTGGCTTTCAGATACTGGGAGTTTAAGATAAGGTCCAAAGTGAAAAATGCACGGAGAAGAAATTGGTAAGACCCTGATCCTCTAGATACTTACACACATAAGCAGCGTCACTCACATGAATAGCCTCACTGAATTCAGTGGGACTACTCAAATGATCAGAGCTTGGGTATGTTCGTAGGATCAGGCCTGCAGGACGTGGAGCCAATGGTTATGATTAGGGGCATCAAGGACAGAGGGCTAAAGAGGGGAAAAGTCAGAATCCAGTGGAGGGAAGAAGACCTCTTTGTTCTCTCTGCTCCTTCCCTCCTCCCTCACCTTGTCCGTTGCTCTCTATTTCAGGCTCCTTCAGGTGGGAGAGGCAGATCAGGATGGCCTTGCTAACATACAGTTGTTGCTCAACTGGACAGTGTTTCACAGCACTGCTGCTGCCCCAGGTCTCCAGGAGTTCTTTCAGCACCTGGTTCATAAGTTTACAGCATTAGCTAGATGGAGTGGGTCTGTGCTGCATCTGAAAGTCACTCTCACACAAACACACCACACCCTCAACCAACCAGGTGGCCTAAGGACTACTCTACCCTTCACTCAGCATAATCAGTCCCTGTAAAGTGTGGTGGCCTCTTGCCTGGGTGCAGGGCTCCAGCTCTCCACTGAGAGAAATTTCTGTGGCAAGGGTCCTGAATTCCATGACATACTGGTGTTACTGGCTGGAAATTCCATGTCAGCTCTGGGTAAATTAAATAATGGAGGTTTTAAATTCAATAAGACAATGACTAATGCAGTCAGTGCAGAAAGCCTGGGGTTATTGATTTTTTACATTACATTCTATTTATTTTATGCTTACCCCAAAAAAACCTCCCAGTGTGCTGAGACTTTTGAGCGGTATGGAGCCGAAGCGTTCCCTCCCCTTTGTGTACAGGGCAGAGGCGACAAATTTTTTGGTAGGGAAAGGAACTTTAACACCTAGCTCCCTAAACTAGTAACCAGCAGCCTCTCCGCTATCCGCATTCTCCATCAAACACACAGGACTGATCTCTGATGCCCAACCTCTGAACATTTCAGTCACAGCCCAATGGAGGTCAGACTGTCATGGATATTGCTATATATTAACTGACCAAAAATCACAGTTATGCAACTCAGTGAAAAGAAGGAAGTGGAACAAAACAATCTAAGAGATAACAGCAGTTACAAAAGGGGAAAACCAGTTCCCCCACATCACAGCAGAAACTCTCTGGATGAGAGTAACCAGACATAGCTCCCTTCGGAGCCATTCACCAGTGCTTCATGTGGTGATCAAGAATGTTTTAAAGCAATAAGGGGTACTCCTTCACCACTGAATCGTAGCTCACTGCCTGTGTTGGCTAAAATTGTTTTAATGGATTTGCCACTGTCTGAAGGAAAACATTTTAAAAAAACTTAAATCATAGAATCATAGAACTGGAAGGGACCTCAAGAGGTCATCTAGTCCAGTCCCCTGCACTCAAGGCAGGACTGAGAATTATCTAGACCAGGGATCTCAAACTCAAATCACGAGGGCCACATGAGGACTAGTACATTGGCCCGAGGGCCACATCACTGAAACCTTTTCATACAACGATACAAAAGTCATGGGGACCGATGGGCTAAGAGCCATTGGCCGTGAGCATGCGCTGAACCTCACAGAAGGCAGCACCTTTCGGCCTCAGGTCACAGCCCAGAACAGCAAGGGGCTGGGACACAGGTTTTGAATCACCCCTTGGGTCATCTCTCTGTTAGAACTTCCTTTGTGTGGAGCTGAGGTGCCTTCTCCTCCCACTGAGACCAGTGGGATCTCAGGGTGCTTAGCACCTTTCAGAACAGGCTCGCAATGCACGTGCATTGCAACAAAGCCCTGAAGCCAAGGGGAATGACAGGTATGATTCAAATCACACCACAGATGCCCAAACAAACAACCCGCTCTCCCAGACCACTCCAAGTTAATCCCCCACTCTGGGTCTTCCTGTGCATCCTGGCTCCTGTTTATCTCTGCTAGACTGTAAGCTGTTTGAGGTCTTACCAAGCACATTGCTGGCACCTAATGAAAAGAGGGGTGTTACCATAGCCAAGAGGTATCTAGCGACACTTCAGTATATGCCCCGCCCCTGCCTTGCCTCTTCCCACCCCTTCCCCGCCCCCATTCCAACCCCTTCCCCAAAGTCCCTGCCCCAATTCCACCCCCTCCCTGCCCCTATTCCAACCCCTTCCCCAAATCCCCACCCCGGCCCCGCCTCTTCTCTGCCTCCTCCCCTGAGCGCGGAGGTAGGTGGAGGAGTGGTGACATGGTGCCTATGGCAGGCCGCAGGAAATGAGGCCTGTGGGGTGCGTGTTTGAGACCCCTGATCTAGACCATCCCTGACAGGTGTTTGTCCAACCTGCTCTTAAAAATTCCCAATGATGGAGATTCCACAACCTCCCTAGGCAATTTATTCCAGTGCTTAAACCACTCTGACAGTTAGGAAGTTTTTCCTAATGTCCAACCTAAACCGCCCTTGCTGCAATTTAAGCCCATTGCTTCTTGTCCTATCCTCAAAAGGTTAAGAACAATTTTCTCCCTCCTCCTTGTAACAACCTTTTATGTACTTGAAAACTTATGTCCCCTCTCCGTCTTCTCTTTTCCAGAGTAAACAAACCCAGTTTTTTCAATCTTCCCTCATAGGTCATGTTTTCTAGACCTTTAATCATTTTTGTTGATCTTCTCTGGACTTTCTCCAATTTGTACACATCTTTCCTGAAATGTGGCGCCCAGAACTGGACACAATACTCCAGCTGAGGCCTAATCAGCACGAAGTAAGCAGAAGAATTACTTCTCGTGTCTTGATTACAATACTCCTGCTAATACATG
The DNA here is from genome assembly GCF_002925995.2 of Terrapene triunguis. Classification (NCBI taxonomy): domain Eukaryota; kingdom Metazoa; phylum Chordata; order Testudines; family Emydidae; genus Terrapene; species Terrapene triunguis. Next base: position 3,157,896 of record NW_020664418.1, on the reverse strand, counting down.
AACTAAAAAGAAGAGCTAAGAGGAGTTTAGTATAAGAAGGGCTTATTAGAAACACTAAGAAAATTATTTTTAGCCTTTCATTTGCTGGCTTCCCAATCGGACCCCAGAGTGAGTTCTCTGCTGTTGTGCCCTAGAAAATATGAGGATGATCTTACAGTTAGAGCCTAGGGCTGGGTCGGAGGACTGCTGGGTTCTATTTCCAACTGTCATTGACTCGCTCTCTTTGGATAAGTCACTTCAAATCACTTCTCTCCCTCCCCTCCCCCCTCCAATCTATAAAATGGGATTGATAAAACTAACCTACCTCACAGGGGAGTTGTGAGGCTTGGGGATCCACAGATGTTGAGATGCTACAGAAGTACAATGTATCATTAGAAGCTCTGGGAGGACTGTGGCCTGTTTAAGTGGGACAGCAACTCTTCCTTCATTTTGAGCCACATTTCCTTCCTTTTCTATTCCCCCTTCCTTCTCAGCATTCCCTGGTGGCCATCTTACTACTTTTCTAGAGATGAGACAGAAGGGCAGTGATTCCTATGAAGAGGACTTCTCTGCTACACTTTGAATGAGGCCATGCAGCTCTGTCCAGGACCACCATGGGGGCATTCTTTATCACCCCATTCACACAGGTGATCCTCATTATCAGCGTCATCAAACAGCACTGAAGCATCACAGATACTGGGACAAAATGAGGGTTCAGGAGTAAAAATTCCAACCTAAATATATATCACTGAAGGTACCTAACTTACTTTGATCAATAAGGAACGTCGAAGGCTGTCTAGGGCCAGGTATCCAAGGAGGTTCTGCAGCACTGCAGTCTACAATGAAAACAATAGGATTAGTTATACTGAGCAGAAAGTTATTAATCAGCAAGGACTTTACACATTCACACTCTCTCCCCTTCCACCCCCTCCCATTCCGGGTGAATTGATCAGAATGTTCAGGGAAAGACTGTGCAGAGTTTATGCAAACCCACAGCGCTCTTAGGAAAGTTAGAGCATGTTGTTGTGCCTGGGTATTTCAGTGCCCAAACTATTTCAGATCACACAGTTTCGGTGATGTCTACGGCACCCAAGAGAGGGCTCCTTCTAGTAAAAACCCCACTGAACCAACCCATGCACAGCAAGTCTTATTTAAAATATTGCTCCTACTATTAAACAAAAGGAACGTGAAGTCAGGGAACCTTGTCCTTCCCTTCGCTGAAGTCTTGTGCCTCTCTCCCACCCACGATCTAGTTAATGCTCAAGACACTCCAGAACATAAGGCAGAGCACGATCTTCACACTACACCCTCATGGGCTCCAGTGCTCACCCACTGACCTGTTTCACTTCCACATCATTTCTCTCCAACCTCTGAGGGTACAGATAATTCCAAATCAAACTCCGAGCTTCTCCAGTGCACTCCTTCTCCCTGTCCTCTTGGGGGAAGGTCACACTTGCTCCCAGCCTCTCCCCCTGGATTCTAGATGGGATCAGGGCCTCTAGCTCCCCAGACTGCCGATGTCACATGCAAATCCTCCCTTGGTTCCCAGGAGAAAAGGTGACAACACTGCTGATCACCACAGATTGACCTACAAGGCAGAATACAAGCCTAGTGTCTTGAAAGGAACCACCTAGTCTGCCTTACTGGACAGGGAGAAGTTATAGCAATCTTCAGCTGAGGTCCAAGTATATGTGAGGAGTATGGAGTCTGGGGAAAGGCTTCAGAATAAAGCCCACGACCAGAGACCTGGAGCTTACCTGGGCAAGAATTCAGCATGTTGAAAAACATTGGCCTTCCTAACAGCTAGAGGCTTACATTCCCCATATTGACACAGCAGAGCCCTTACCACATAGCTGTATTGCAGGAGTAGTAGTTTCTGGGTCACCACAAACTGAGCTTTCTTGTTTTTCACAACCAGATTCCCCAGTAATCGAGACAAGACATCCGCCCTAGCAAGACAGGTCAGCAGCAAACTATCAGGGATCCATTTATCTGAACTGCTTCAGGCTGATTTCCATCAAATCATGATTTTGTAAGTGGCTACCCATTTGCAATATAATCAAAAGTCATAGATCAGTCAAACAGCTTCCATGCAGTGCTACCACACAACTACAGAAGTGATTAATGTAGCAAAAAGATCTAGTGCTGTTTCAAATGCTGTCGAAGGATTACCAGTGAATGAATCCCCAGCTATTCCAGTCCCAACCTTTCCCAGGAAGTGGCAACATGTGAAATGATGGTGCACAGGTTGAGATCCTTCAAGAAATAATGTACTGGTGTTTATACACCTGAGGGAATTCTGCACCAAAAAAAATAAAAATTATGTGCGCAATATTTTAAAATTCTGCAAATGTTGTCAATAACTAAATGTGGCTCCAGAATGGCAGTGGGGAGCACAGGCCACTGGCTGCATTGAGGTGGGAGATCACCCTGGAGCCCCCACCTCCTCCAGTACAGGCAGTCGGCAGTGAGGCTGCACCTGACCCTGACACAGTGCAAGGGCTGGGCCTGCCCCAAAAACACCTTGGGGCCCTGCCCCTCTATGCCAGGCGCACCAGGTGTGGCTGGGCAGGCTCAGCCCAGCAGGATCTAAGTGTGGAGGGATCCAGGTGTGTGGTGAGAGGTTTCTGTGTGGGGTAATCTGGGTGCAGGTAGCTCAGTGGGAGATCTGGATGCACAGGGGCTCGTTGGGGGGTGCAGGGGCAATGGAACTCTGCAGGGGATCCAGGTGATGGTGGTTGGGCTCAGTGCCGGGGTCTGGGTGTGGCAAAATGGGGCTTGGCGGGGGCTCAGTGGGGGGGTCCGAGTGCTGGGGGAGTGGGGGTCTAGGTGCAACTGGTTGGGGCTCAGTGGGGTGGGGGTCTGGGTGTGGGGGGCTTGTTGGACGGGTCCAGGTGTAGGGAGGTAGGGCTTGTCAGGGTGAGGGTTCGATGGGTCTGCTTAACGGGGGATCCTCAGCTGCTGCCGAGGGGACATCACATGCCAGGCTCCTGCTTCCCCCCCCGTGGTTCCCCTATCCCCTTTTCTTCTCCATCCCCCTCTCCTCACTCCCACATCCCCCTCTCCATTCCATCCCCCTTCCTTCCCCACTGCCTCTTCCCCCCACGCCCCTTCCCCAGCCCCACTGCGGGCAGTCACTGTTCCACAGAAAATAGGAAGGCTCCCAGCACACAGAAGGGGAGCACAACTGGCACTAGGACCCAGGAGGCTGTGTTCCGCTACAGAGTCAGCGGAGCCCCAGATGCAACCGAGCTGGGCAGCTCTGCTTTTGCAGAAATGGGGGTGGGGGAATGGCATGTAACCCTGTGTGCCCCGGCATGTAACCCCCATGCCTCACCTTTGTTTGGGCAGCAATCCCCCCCACAAAAAAACTGCATACATGATCACCGCCCGCCCGTCCCCCCAGCTTCCCTTTGCTTCCCTGCTGTTTTCTGCAGGGAAAAGCAGGAAATCTGCGGGAAGGCTGTTTTCTGCAGGTGCGCAGCCCTGCAGAATCCCCCCAGGAGTAAGGTGTAGCTAGAACAACTACTTCCCTCTCCCCCAAAATCTTGATTTCTTACCCTGGTGCTTTCTGAACAAAGCCGCAAACCACTGCTTCCATCCAACGATCTGGCACACACTCGACCAGTCGCCAGCACATCCTCTGCCAGATGCAGTCCACCTTGGTGAGATCCATTAGGCGTGGCACCAACACATTCAGAATCTCTTCTGTATTGGGAGAGAACAAAAGGAAGCTCACTGATTGGAGGGAGCTGGGGCAATAGCCCACTACATAGTCCATGTGGATGGTTTGCAAAATCAAGCTGCTTATAGAGAGATAAACATGAACACAAGTTTGCCCCCAATGATTCAGCACCTACAACACACAATTCTTCTCACAGGTATGCCCTACCTGCAGGTTCACCTGGGCTTTCACTTGTAGCCCTAGTAGCTGTGACACTGGCAGACCAGGTGTCAGCTCATACCAAGGCACATAGGTCTCCACTGAACACTGACAAGTACATAGCTGGAACCAGTCTGGTTCACCTGTGTGTTAGTATTATAAGAATGTGTTTAGTGTTTAGACTTTATGAAATGCTTGTAAGTTGCTGCATGCATTAATCTCATTTATAATATCTGCATGCCATATTATAAGGTAAAAGAGTTTCCTCTGCAACTGTAAATCACAAGACAGAAGAGAAGCATTAAGAAACGTGAAATACTAGTTTCCCACAGGAAATGTTATCTTCTTCCCAACACCAGAAAAACTATTGTGGAACATCAGAGGACAAAATACTTTGTTGATTGCTCCCCCGCCCAACCCCTCATGAACAGCTGAATTTGCAACTTGAAGCAGAAGGTGGGGGAAGGAATAAAAAGCCCTAACAAGGAGGATCTTTTATGCTGCTTGGGCTTTGAGGGCAAGGATTACTAAGCATAAGCAAAAGATCCCCAGGGCTTGGCCGGGGTTAGCCCCAAAAGGACACATAGATCTTGCTTATTACAGAAGCTTCTATTACTTTTTGACACTTGAGATTGGAACTCATTTGTGTGTATATACATTTACCTCTTTTAAACCTTGTAAATAACTCTCTTCTTTCCTTTTTCTAGTTAATACATTTTTAGATATAGTCAATCCTCTAATAAATTAAGAGTTGCCTTTGGTGTGAGACCTAAGGAGAAATTGACCTGGGGTAAGTGACTGGTCCTTTGGGACTGGGAGTAACCTGAATATTGTTGTGATTTTTGGTGTAAGGAACCATCTATCACAAAGGAAGGCTTTCCTGGGTGGCAAGATAAATCACAGTACCCAAGATGACTACCTATGACTCCATGTTAAGGCTGCTATAGTGCTTGAGGAGTTTACACTTGATAATTGGCTGGTGAAATCTAAGTATAGAACTCACAACTAATTTGGGGTTTGTACCCTGCTTCTTAACAGTCTGCCCTGAGGTTGGTACCCACACGCTCTTGAGCCACTGCAGGACAGCTTGACAGTAGCTTCCAGGAATCCCTTGTTGAAGTAGGAGATTGGAACTCCTTCCTTAACTTCCCCATCTGTTACATGCTACTGCACATGGGAAGCAGCCTTCACCTGCTCCAAAATGCTAAGTGAAACCAAAATGAAGGCTCATCACATGCACAGCCTGTTACCTAGGGGCTGTGATTTTTAACTCATTGGTGTTTGCAATGCATTTTCAGAACCTCAGATGGAAGGCACTAGGGAAGTATAATGCCCAGGACAGCAGGACTCCTGGAAGACTAGTGTTCTCATTGACTCTTGGGAGAAGGAGAATGGAACACACTCAGATCAGCCACGGAGAAAGAGAGATAGGTAACAAACACACAGTTGGGATGCCTCAGAAAGGAGAGAAGGCCATGTTTACAAACTGTAGGCAACATCCCAGGCCACGAATGAATCTACCCTCAACCTCCCTCTTTTAGTGACCACCCTATTACAATCACGGTTCCTTGTTCATGTAATTCTATCATATCCTTTAGCCCAAAACCATGTTACAAGGCACTCACCTTGTCTCCCATGCACGCATACCTTCCCCAGCACTTGAGACACGAAGGAGATGGAACAGTCCAAGCCACCTGTGGTATAACGAGACACATGTTTAATGAAACATTTAGATTGCCAGCCATTGACATCTTCCTAGAGGCTGATTATCAGGAGACCTCCCATTGTACTGTTTCACTCTCTCAGTGCAGCTGTAGTTGGTCTGCAATCTCACCTCTTAACGAGTCAGAGATCCTCTGCAACACCTGGATGATTTCAGTAGCCAGCAGAGGGAAATAGTTTTGTGGGAAGAATATAGGCAGGTTATTCCCCTGGAGCTTGTTGCACAAGTGGTCAGGCAGACACACAACCTTGTTGAGGAGGGTCTCTTGAAACGTGGGTAAACCAGCCTGTGCCTGCTGATGACAGACCTCCCACATCAGAGCCGACATGCGTCCTGTCTGCAGAAACTGTTCCAGGATGCTAATGACCTTCATCAGGCGAAAGCTGGGACTGGAAAGAAATAAGAGTGCCCCCCCTTTAATTAATGAGGAAGAGGACACACAAATGAGAATTACAGAACTGGAAGGGACCTCAAGAAGTCATCTACTCCAGTCCCCTACACTCTTCTAGACCAGTGGTTCCCAAACTGGGGTTCG
>NW_020664418.1:3145728-3151766 GCF_002925995.2 Terrapene triunguis | reverse complement strand
ATTTTAGTGAAAGGGGTTCACAGGTTGTTGAAGTTTGGGAACCACTGTTCTAGACCATTCCTGACAGGTCTGTTAGTCTTTAAGGTGCCACCAGACTCCTTGTTATTCCTGACAGGTGTTTGTCTAACCTGCTCTTAAAAATCTCCAATGATGGAGTGGCAATCATACCACTTTCTGCTGTGATCCCATCAATCACACATAGTGCCACAATGCATCAGAATGTAATTTAAGATTAGCAGTGAAATAACACTGTATCCCTACAGCTCCTTCTGCCTGTGACTCTCACTGCACTTTACGCTCGTTAACGAATTCAGCCTCGCTACCCCCATGGGAGGTGTGGAAGAAGCATCATTTCCCCATTTGCAAAACAGGGGAAAATGAAGAACCGAGAGCTGAAGTGACCCTCTCAAGGCAACACAGTGAGTCAATGGCAGAGCTGGGAATAGAAGTCAGGTCTCCTGGCTCCCATCCCTGTGTTTTAACCACATTACAATCTTTCTATCAATGTAGTTATATGCCTTCTACCCTTGGGCCCTGAATCGTGGCCAGGATGCCAAAGCCAGGAATCATCAGGACCATCTTGTGGAAGCAGAGAAAGAACTGACAGGAAGGGGATGCAATGCATGACAGTTCGTTAGCAAGGGTTAGGCTAACTGTAACCCTAATAAAGCGAAATTTGTAGAAGCGAGGAATGTGTGAGGCGAGTGGAAAAGAACTGTGTAAAAAGTTGTTGCGACCTTGTGTAGATAATGTGTAAATAATATGGAATGTAGACTAAGAGTCTACATTAGTAAGCAAAACAAAATATTAGAATGACCTATGTATAAACAAAATGCAGCTGTTGCTCATTGTTTGTAACAAAAGGTATAAATGCTTGCTGTAATTGTTTACCTGTCAAAAGACCTGTTTAGCTTTTTTTTTTTATGCAATTAATAGAGAAAAAATAAAGTATTTGATTTGCTGTACCCAAACAAAAAGTGAAAACTCTGTTATTTTCGACAATTTGGGGGCTCGTCCGGGATGGCAACGCCCGCAGAGGTACCGGCAGCTGCTACAGATCATTCCCCTTCGAACCCCATGGCGCCACAATAAAGGTAGGAGACCTTTTGAAATCTCTATTGGGGTGTCAAAGGAGGACTGTCCGTGGGGCCATCTGTCCCTGTTGGGCTCACGCCATCCGAACTTATTAACTGTGCAGCAAGGTCAAATGCAGAGCGGTTCTGGGAAATTGTTTTGCCGCCCCCAATAAGGTAGTTGTATGCGGTTCTGGGAACCTGTTAGTTTGGCCGCCCCCATATATGCATATAAAAGATGCATGGGTATGCACCTGTGCTGAGGGGTTTTTACCGCCTCAAGAGGGGTTGTTACCGCCTCATAGTGTAAATGCATCGTGGTACTTGGAAATAGTACCTGAAAATAGAGGCCTTGGTGTGTGCGTGTACACCAGTGTAAATTAAGAGTTACCAAAAAACGCCCAAAGTACTCTGCGAAGTCTTTTGGCTCGTGACCAGAACTACTCTAACGCAAGCCTGGTAACTAAAAAATCTTTTAAAAAATCCGACCCACGGTGGGCTAACTCGGCCTAGCATCGTCCGGCAAAAAGGCTACCTGGGTCTAGAAGTGTGTAAACCCATCTTCCCTCCCCTTTTCCTCTCTGCGTAAGCCATTAACAGTCTAATCATCTCACTGAATGCAACAAAAGTAAGCGGCGCTGTCTCTCTAAAACTAGCCGACGCTCTTTGCTAAAAAAAAGGTGTAAAAGGGTCCTGGCCATCCTCGTTAGCCTCTCCTGTGTGAGTACTCTGTAAAAAAAAATCCTTAGTTTATGTGCCGCTAGAGCGGACAGGGCATCCTCCCTGTGTGTGTGATTGGAAAATGGGTGGGGGACAGTCTAAAAATTCCCTTTCACCCCCTAAGGGTACCCCAGCTTATTACATGTACGTACATTATGGTCCTAAAACCTGCAGGTATTTAGAAAATTAAAATCATTACAAGCGTAAAAATTCATCTAAACAATGCCCACTAAAAGGTACCTTCAATCTAAATAAAATCATACATCTCAAAGGAGCTTTTAATCACCAAAAAGCCTCTAACACACAATGGAAGCAATCTGTCTATTAAAAAAAAAACAAAAAACACGGGTTAATTTAAAATTCAGCTTGGTCCAAAAATAAAAAAAAAGTTAATCTGCGTTCAAGGTCAAAAATCAATGCAAACCAGGCTAAGTATAAAAAAAAACTACTTTCGGCCCCAGCTGGCTGTAAAAAAATATAAACATAGTCAAACCAAAGGCAATACAAGTTACAGGACTAAAATTACATTTGCAAAGCTTAACTGTCCAATAAAATCCAACAGTCTGCCTTTGCGACCTTGGAGCCGGCATGGTTTGGGGACGCTAAAAAAGCCACAGGCAGCCGGCCTGGACTGGAATCACTGAAAAGACGCCCCAAAAAACCCCAGGGCGTAAAAAAAACTGCCCTCCCCAAAAAAAAAGCAAGTTGAAGATTGCACAGCACCTTCTCTGAACGTTATACACAGACGTGGCCAGTCTAAACGTACATGTGTAAGTATAAAAGTGTGCCTACTCTCAGCCGCAGTAAGTCTAAAAACCAAAAAGGGATTTAGCATTCCTCTCTCCACCCCGGTTGACTGGGAAGGGTGTCAGGTAAATCTACCCCAGTCGTAGCAGGCCTGGGCAATAAAAAAATTAAAAAAAAAAAGTTGTGTACTTAATAACTAAAATTAAGCAATTAAAAGCATAGATCATAAACCAAGCAGCAACTCAAACCTACGCCCAGGGCAAGTTGCAAGCCTTAAAACAGAACTTCCAAGCAAAAAAAAAAAAAAAAACACTGGCAAAACAAAAACCGGCCCTTCAGAAAATTGGCAAAATTTAACCATTTGTGTTTGCATATGCTGACACAGCAGTGTGTTTGCCACAAAAAAAAATTAAATAGTTAAACACCAATGGGCCATGCGTTTTGCCCAAGTGGCAAGCCTCACCCTCCTAGCTAAATTGGTAGTAAAAAAGCCAGTGACCATAAAAAGAATGGTTCAGCAAAAAAAGCAAAATTGGGCCCAAGCGGGCAGGCAATAAATAAAAAAATTAAAAAACAAATTAAAAACTTTAAGGGCATAGTAAAAAAAAAAAAAAAAAGTAATTATAAGCATGGGGATTTCAAATCCCCAAAATATAACTAAAATGGTAAAATGTGTGTAAAACAAAGTCTTTGTACCAAGGTGCAAAGCTCTCCTTTCTTCTGCAGAATAAAGAAACTCTTCCTTATCCCTGTCTGGCTGTTACTGGCTCTCAGCTAGGTGAACCCAATATTTCGGTAACAGTTACTGGCGACTCCGATTAATAAATTTCTGTCTTATACATTTGGGCGTTAGGTGTGTAAACAAAACTGAGCCTCTCATTCGTAATTCCTCAAAGTGAAAGCCATCGCGTGCAATAAAGCTCTAAAGTCAAATTGGGATCCTTCTGTCCCATCCCCTGTAGCGGTCAGTATTAGTAAAAATTCCTGTAATAAAATCCTATTAGGCCATAATTCCCTCTGTTCTCTGTGTAATTCTCTGTTAAAGTGTCAGCAGGCAAATGAGTGGGTCTCTGGTAAAACCCTCTAAGAATAGCCCTTTAAATTATATGTTAAGTAAATGGCCTTTACCCGGTGTTCAAAAAAAAATGTCAAAGACACGCTTGTTGCAGCTTTGCACCCAGGATTGGCCAGCCCTGGGCACTAATTGGCCCGAATCCAAATCTTTTAACATTCCGATTTACTTAACTCCCTTGCGCCTGGTACTAAAAAACCAGGCACCGGAACAAATAAATTATTGGTTTTTGTAAAATCTGTGTTTTATAAGTTTAAAATAAATTGGTATTGTTTAAAGTTGCAAAAACCAAAAATACTTTTGCCAAACACAGAAAACTAATGTTGTTTAATATGGTATTTAGCATTTAATCCTTAAAATAACTTAATGCTTTACAAAATTTAAAATGTTTTAACTAAAAACCAAAGGTTATGGCTGCAGCAGGGTAGTCAAAGCCAAAAAAATAAAAAATTTGAATTTGTTTTTAAATAACAAAATAGCAAATAAAAAAAAAAAAAAAAAAAAAAAAAACAGTGCCCCTGGCTCTGTGTAGTCAAGCTGTCACTTTACTAGCGGTGCATAAAAATTTTGTAAGCACAAAAAAAACAATTACACCTCGTGTAAAAATTAATGTGGCTAATGTTATAAAAATTAAATTGTAAATAAAATGTGCATTTTCCCCAAAACATGTGCAGTGTATATTGTAGCAAAAGTAAAAAAAATGCAAACCTACCAACATAGGTTGTGTTGTCTCTTTCAAATCACTGGGTGTTTAAAAGCAAAAATTAAAAGTAAAAGGCAATCAAAAGTCTAAAAAAGTTAATTGTGTCCCTTTTTACGTAAAAATTTTTAAGCTATAAATAGCTTTAAATCTAAAAGCAAGCCAAAAAGCATCTGTATTAATGCAATTTTCTAACTAATAAAGTAAAAGCCACTAAAACCTGGGCTGCCTATAAAACAAATACAAAAAAATATGGGGTAATTCTGTTTTGCCTAAAATCAACAAAAGTATGTGTATATAAAAAAAATATTTTAAGCAATAACTGACTGCCCAGAAGAGGTAGACCTCTGTTCTTTTGTCTTTCAGATCATCAAAGAAAACGGATGCCAGCTGAACAGCATTCAATGTACCATGCATTTACTGGTACAATAGGAATTATTTTTGTGTTCTATGTCCTGTCTTGTAGTGTTTGTCTTGTGGCCAGAATTGTTGGGTTTAATATTTTCATAAAACAGTCTAGTTCAAAATTAAATAGAAGGGTTAAATCAAAAAGCAGATACTTGTTTTATTCAACTTGGAATACAAAGTGTTTGGATAAATCAGGAAAATGTAATATACTAAAGTCTAATACATTTGCTTAAGTAAAAAAAAAAAAACTTCATTGGCCAGATTTTTTTAATTAAAAAAAATTGTTGTTAAAATTTGCATACCAACAGTCTTTGGAAGCAAGGACATGGAAGGTTAACCCACTCCCCATATTGCCCATGGGATCCTTCTGGCAACCTCAGATTTCTAGCCAGAGGGCTCGGGGGGAAAAAAAAGCTATTGGACACCAGAGGTTGTACCAAGTGAACTCCTCAAAAGTGGGTGTGCTTGTCCTGGTTTGTTGCTCCAAAGCTCTGTAATAAAGTTATTTTACTGAAAGGGTGTACATGGCATACATTAAATAATAAGACTAATGTACTGTATAATGGCAATGTGTATGTGTTCATTGCTGGAAAAAGGTGTATAAGTAAAAAGTAAAAGTTTCCTTTGTAGGTTAAAAAAAGCCAAAAAAAAAAAAAAATAATAAGTTAACTAAAAAAAATAGCTAGCAAGCTCAGTCCAAAAATAAGACGCTGGCCCCATCCAAAAACACTGCCCACAGCTAAGACTTGGCTGACAGCCAAAAAAAGGGGGGCCTGAATGTGCCCAAGCAACTATGAAATCTGCAAAACACTGCCAGGCATTAATAAAATGTGTTAGGTCTGTTTTCTCACAAATAAAAGACGTGCTACCCAAGACCCTAGCAGCCCTGCCATTCATTGAAACACGAAGACTGAGTCTACGTAAAGTCCATCAACGAAAGACTGCTTTGGCTCCACACAGGAAAGGCCCTTTCCAAGTCCTGTTAACCACCAACACCGCTGTAAAGTGCCAAGGACTACCTGCCTGAACCCAGGCTTCTCATTGTAAAAAGACCCCTCCACCTCGGGAGGACTCTCCGACTAATGATAAGCCTATTTCTCCTTCTAGCTCTGCTGTGCCTTCTGGACAGCAAAACAAAACAAAACAAAAACAAGACAAGGTAAAGTGCTAGTAACCTCTCCCTTGTCCACTGACAAACCTACTGTGCCTTTGGATTTTTCTAAAAAAAGCAAAACCATTACAGGGTAATGTGCTAGTAACCTCTCCCCTGTATGATGCTAAACTACACTGTTTCAAAAAAAAAAAAAAAAAAAAAAAA
>NW_020664418.1:3138228-3145628 GCF_002925995.2 Terrapene triunguis | reverse complement strand
ACTTGCTTCATTAAAACCACAAAGTCCAGGAATTCCTGACTACAAAAGACATTAAAAACTAACCCTGGTAAAAAAAACAAAAAATTATACACTAGCAGAAAGAAACTTGTGGGACCCATGCTTGGGAACGTGGTATTAATTGGATTTTGGGGTTTATTCTACAGTCTGCGCCCTGTGTTTTAAATAAGTCCTTCAGCATGTATTGCCCTCCCTAATTAGATTTTAAATAATAAGTACCAAAGGCACCTTGTTGCCATTGCCCCTGCCATCTCCTCCATTACACTATTACCCCTGTAACACATCCAAATACAGACAATGCCATATATTTGATAAAACCAATGGCCAAGGCCTTCACACTTTAGTGATTTATTTAAATATTGTTTAAAAAAAAATATTTTTAAGGTTCAGAATATCCCATATAAGCAAACAATTAAATAAATCAGTAAAAATAAAAGTATATAATATCACTACCAGTGAACCCCAAGAATCTGTAATTGCAATTAATGGGTTCTATAGCAAATGTTCCTAGAATTTGCACTGTGTTAAATAAAAGAGGCCCTTATTGTTATTTGGTCACCCAATTAGTAAACAATTAAACAAATACCCAAAGTTTGTTTTGCCACTGGAAATTTTACCTGCATAAAAATTATTCCAGTGACTAATAATGTGACCTGTACCTTATTGCAATATACCCGTTCTTATGCCATTAGTATCAATGCCTCCCGGAAGTACATAAAGGTGTTCAACCAACAAATGTGGTATAGTACTACACCAAAGAGAGATGTATTAAAATATCAATGAACTGTAATTAACACTACACTAGGGACTGTTAAATTTTCATTGCCCTTATCCAGTTTCCAAATTACCTCTACATACCCAAATTGCTCACAGGGGGCTGCCATTAAATTAGCACAACAGAGGGCTTGGGTTATTTCTTCTAAAAAGAAGAAAGACTTGACCGGATCCCTATGGGATGGGGCCAATAGTGCAGCAGCAGTTTGGAATATTTTTAAAAACCAAAAACATAATAAAAAATTGGGGCAACTAAAAAAGGCCATTGGCCTTGTTTTTGGAGCACAACTAACCCAGGTACAGGCTGAAATTGGTAAGTTACATGTTATTTCCGCCCTTAGTTCTATAACCCAAAAGTTGCTAACAAAAATGGTATTAAATATCACTAAGACTGGGAAGGCATTGCAGTGAAATCTAGCATGTTCAAAAATTCAAAATTTCCTGAATGACCAGCTAATGCCATTCGGAATAATCTAAAGCATCAAGCTTGGCCCACTGCCCTTACAGACACATCAAAAGTACCATCTAATCTGTGGCCATAAAAACATACTTAAAAACTTTCTGGGTAAAAGTGCAGACGTTCTCAGTGCTCCTTCCAAGCATATGAACCGGTTGGGGGGGTATGGGCTCCCACATACCAAATCCTGCCGGGTCCATGAGAAAAATGCATGTGGAATTGGGTAATTCACCAAGACATCTAAAAAATTAGACCTCCTGGTATGCCCAATCAATTTTTAGTCAGTGCTCCTAAAATTATGTCTAACATTTGAATGGGGTTAAAAAGTCAATGGACATTTTGGCCGTTAAAACCCCCACAGCTTCAGTGTATCCGTAAACTGAAGCCAGAAGCAGTTGTTACTCTTCATAACTACGTTTGCTAAAAAAATAAAAAACAAAAAACTACCCTAACAAAACACTTACTTTTTCAAGCTAATAATAGCTGTGTGTATGTTAATGCCACCACATCGCAAAACATACATTTTAATCTCACTACCACTGCAAGCAATCATATTAACTACTGGCTTGCAAATAAAATATTGCAAGTAGTCCTTAGGTTCCAAATACCCTTTAATTGGACTAGTTTAGTACCTAATCGATTTCACTGTTACCAAAGGTTCAAAAAAATCTCTAAAGTACAAGGGTAAATTCACATGCTTCAAAATATATATCAAGTTAAGAAGTATGTCTTTCAAACAGCTTATAAAGTATTCACCTTATGTACTAAGTATAATATATTGTGTTATATAACTAAAATTGTACAACAACCCCATCATATTATCGCTATGAAAATGTTATTGCTTGTGTTGTTGTTAGCTAGTGTAAAAGTATGTTATTGTTGTTGTAAAAAACGTAATAATAGTAATACCTTTCATGTCCATGCTCATCATGCATTGTCATTACATCCAATCAAAACCCCTAAGGTTAAAGCATCTAATGTAAAATCTAAATTCCGAGATTTAATGCAAATAAAGATTTGAAAATGTTTGTTGTACTAGTAGTACAAAAGGGGGGGGTTGTGGAAGCAGAGAAAGAACTGACAGGAAGGGGATGCAATGCATGACAGTTCGTTAGCAGGAGTTAGGCTAACTGTAACCCTAATAACGCGAAATTTGTAGAAGCGAGGAATGTGTGAGGCGAGTGGAAAAGAACTGTGTAAAAAGTTGTTGCGACCTTGTGTAGATAATATGTAAATAATATGGAATGTAGACTAAGAGTCTACATTAGTAAGCAAAAAAAAGTATCAGAATGACCTATGTATAAACAAAATATAGCTGTTGCTCATTATTGTCTGTAACAAAAAGTATAAATGCTTGCTGTAATTGTTTACCTGTTAAAAGACCTGTTTAGCTCTCTCCCTCTATGCAATTAATAGAGAAAAAATAAAGTATCTGATTTGCTGTACCCAAACAAAAAGTGAAAACTCTGTTATTCTCCAACAATCTTGAACATTCCCCTTTTATGCTTTATGTGAAAAGACCTCTCTATGATGCAACCACAGCTGAGCCTGGGGATTTGATTACAACACACTCGTTCTTTCACATCATTACAACTATTGCAATGTGTAGTATAGGAAGGCCAGTGCCCATACTCAACACCCAGATTAAAGCATGGGAAATGACCACGGAGTTAGCATTATTCATGGACAAGGCTACAAATAGGTCTTTTCTGCACTAAACTTAAGCCATATTTACCAGATCATCTGACTAGGTTGGAATTGTAATGTGAAGGGGCCATCACATGTTTACATGCTTTTAGTGCTAACAAATATGGGGCTGAAGCCAGGCTTACCCCATAGAAATAATGGAGTCCAGCAGAACCAGAAAGGCTTGGTCAGCTGGCCCTTCCAAGAAAAAGCTATCCCATAATTCCTTCTGCTGATCAGAGGTAAGAAGTTCTATCCAATCTGGACTCAGGTTACTGACAAGACCTCGCAGAAAGGCAGAAAAATGCACACGGGTAAATTCTTCCCTCTCCTTCAGGGGGGCTTGGTTTTCAGTTCCACCTAGGTAGCACTTAATTGTGCCAAGCACCTCTGAGATCTGGACTCCATTCCTGGAAGAGGAAAGGATGTTGATAGCTTCTCGTACCGCACGTCCGACTTCAAAGGGCTCGGGATCCATTTGGTAAAGTCACTTCTGGAACTGATCAAACAAAGGGGAAAATGAAACAGAGAATGATGGTGCCCAGACACCTGGCTACTGCGATCCTTCTGAAAGGGCACTCTGTTTAGCCTGCAGACAAGATGAGTCTGGTAGTCTCAGCCCAGCCACTAGTGGGTGTTTCCCCACATCACAAAACTCCCACATAAATTGGCAGGCCTGCAGGCCTCTGCTCAGCACTGGAGAATTATTAGTTAATTATTATTATAATTTATTTGTATTGCAGTAGCACTTCAGAGAAGAGCCCTGCAAATTCAATATCCACAAACCATTTATGCGGATCGGATGCACATGTATCCGCACAGGGCTCTACTTAAGATCCCCCGTCATGTACCAGGGCTCATGATTTGACTGGGATCAGAGCCCAATGGCACTAGGTGCTGTACACACATATGGAGCCTCAGGGTGCTAAGTGTTGTTTACACAGGAGCTGACTGAGATCAGGGTCCTGTGGAGCTAGGTGGTTGTACACACACACACACACACACAGGGCCTCAGAACATTAGGCACAGTGCATGCACACATATGGTCTCAGGGTGCTAGGTGCTGTGCACACACACACTGGGCCCTAATCTGCTAAGGCTTTACACACACACACAACCTCAAAGAACAAGGAACTCCTCTTTTCCTGCCCCGACACACATCCTCAGGGTGCAGATACCGTGCACGTGCACACACACACACACAGGGCCTGTGTCATTGCACACGCATACATACAGGCCCACCACTGCACACACACGGGGCCCACAGTACTAAGCGCTGCACGCACACAGGGCCACACACACACAGGACCCATAGCACTCTAGGTGCTGCACACAGGGACACACACGGCACCAGGCACAGCTCACACTGAGGCACACACATGGACATGGGGCCTGCCGCGCTAGGTGCTGCGCGCACACACACACACACGGTGCCCGCAACGCTAGATGCTGTGCGCGCGCACGCACACACACAGGGGGGGAGGGGGCACCGGCGTTAAGCGCTGCACACACACAGGCACACACACTGGGCCCACAACTCTAGGTGCTGCGTGCACACCGTGAGGGGCGGTCCCGGTCCCGGTCCCAGGCGCTCGCAGCCCGCCTGCCCCGCTCTCCAGTGGCGCCGGCCGGGGTCCGCAGCAGCCCACAGCCCCCCTCGGTCTCGCGGAGGGCAGGGGCAGGAACGGGGCCAGCAGGACCCCCGGCCCAGCGCGAGGCTCGAGTGGGGCCGGGGCGCCGCGATGTGTCTCCCACCCGGAACCCCTTTACAGACTCACCCCTCCGGCCCGCGCGCTTTTCCCGCCGACACCTTCTCGCTCTGTCACCCAGCTTAAGATTCGCCACACACCCCACTCCCGGTCCAGGCCTGTCGAATCTACTGAGCCAGCGCTGAAGGCAATGGTTGAAATGCCCCGTCTTAAAGAGACTGTAACACGTGACGGGGAGCGTTTGCTCTTCCCAGCCACCGGGGCTGTAGGTGTCCCCACTCCAGGCAGGGCTAGATTAACCTTTTGTGGCCCCAGCGCCAAACATATTTGTGGCCCCCCATGGGGACAATGCAGCATGGCACAGGGAGGTCAGTCCCTGGAGTGAGCTGCTGGCCAGGGACACGGCAGAGGCAGCCCCACTCCGCCCAGCCCGCTGCAAGGGCACTATTTACAAACCAGCAGTTACCAGATGCACAGTGGCTCACCTAGCCCTGTGCTGCCAACATGCCCCTTCCCCTCAGGGGCGGGCCTATGCCACACCACAGAGGCCCCCCCACCCAACACTGGAACAGCCCTCCAATTCCCTATGGCCAGAGGGCCCCCCCCCCCCCCCCCCGGCCCCGCCCCCCCCCCCCCAAGACTCTGCCACAAATGCACAGTACCCTGCCCACCACCACCCCTGCCCACAGCCCCACCACAACTGCCCAGCACCCCACACAGAACCCCCACTCTCTAGTGCCCCAACCCCCACCCCAGCCCTCCAGACACCAACTCCCTCACACCCTGCCTCCCAGCCGCACTCACCAGCCCTGCTGAGAGGCAACTGTCTGCCAAGCTGAGCTGCCAGTGCAGGCAGGGCTGGTCCCAGGGCAGGGAATCGCTCCGGCTCCTCAGGAGTGGTGCAATCAGCCAGGCCAGGGCCTGCCCCAGCCAGGCTCCCTCAGGACCCACTTGCCTGGAGGGGCCCAGTCAAGCCCTCCACACTGTCTCTCGCCACACCCCCCCCCCCCCCGACTGGCCAGGATTCTGGACCATCCCAGGCAGCTCAGCTCCAGGGAGACAGGTGGGGCCCCACAGGCGATGGGAAGCAGAGTGCCTGGAGCCGACGGTGCACTGGGCTCTGGCCAGGGGGGCAGAGAGAAGCCAGGGGGTGAAGAGGAGCCTTCGGCAGGCAGACGGAGAGGAGCAAGGGCGGGGGGGAGAGAAGAGCCAGCGGGATCTCGGGGCACAGTGCAAGCACAGCAGGCTGGGACCCCTTCTGACCATGGGCCTGGCTTCATGGCAACATTGTAAACCCCGCACTGCCTCCACACACTCACTATTCACCCCACCTGGGGGTCTCCCCCACCCCACTCCTACCCTGTGGTGTCTCCCAACCAAAGCCAAGTCCTGAGAGCTTACAGCAGCGCTACTAGGAGGCTCATTCAAGGCATGTCACAGCACGTGGGCTGGGGGTGGGAGGGGCTGATCTTGGGCCCAGGACTGGAAAAGGCAAAGGTGTAATAAGCAACATGCAGACTAGCCCAGAATGGGCCCCTGGGATTTCTTTATCCCTAGCAAGCAACTCTGCTGCAGGGGGCAATACCAATGGCCCAACATGTTCTGGCCAGAGGCTGTATGTGTACATGCCTTATGCACATGGGTTGTATTAGCTGGGCTACATCACATGTCTACCTTGTGATCTGGACTGGCAGCTGCACGCTTACACCTGTTGTCACTTGGTCAGGGCTGCAGGGAGTTCTTGGATTTCCATCTCGTAACTGCAAAGGAAATATTTTGTTGCCTGTTCCTGCCTCTTTACACTGCTCTTCTTCCTGGGCTCCTGTTCCACACCACTGTGCCTCTTAATGCAGCACCTTGGAGCAGGCTGGCACTCAGCATCAGGTGTATTTGACTCCCTCCCACATTTGCCTAGGGCAGTTAGTGGGATGTGACAACATACAGAACGAGACTGTCCACCATATATATTTTTTTTTTTTGCTTATTTTTTTGCAAATTTAGGTTTTTACTGAATGTCATTGGCTTGTCAGCTCTGTTGATCTTTAGCCACAAAAAGCCCTCCAATACTGCCCCGCTGGCTGTCTCTCACTGCTGTCTTGGCAGGATGCAAAGGGTTGTGATAAGTTATTTTCAAGAGCAAGGGAAGAGATTAGAATTCCAAGTGATTCCTTCATTGACTGAGAAGAGTATGGGTCTCACTACAGACTCTGACCCATAGTAGCAGAAATTCAGGAGTGGCATCAGCCTCCTTTGAAACTAGTACCCATGTGACATGCCCTCTGGTACAACTATGCTAGGAGGAATCTCTGATCAAGCCTTCCAAACTGTAGCTGAAGCAGCAGGGGAGTAAAAGGGAAGAAAAATGCAGTTCAAACCGCACTTGCTTTATTTTTACTGTGTGCATGCCCTAGCCTCATGCCACAATCACTGTTCTCTAGCTCAAATTAATTCCCTTACTGTTCCTCTTGATCAGCCAGCGGCCACTGGCAGTAAGATGAAGCTCACCATTTCCAGGATTAAGGGGAAAAGATTTTATCTTAACTTTAAAAAAAAAAAAAAAAAAAAAAAAAAGGAGCTGTTCTAGTTGCTTCCTCTGTACACAATGTACAGGTGAGGCCAATAGTCTACAGGGAAGGAACTAATTAATATTCTTTAATCTTAACCCTATTGGTTTATTCAATATGGTCATTCTACACAAATACAAACACAGCCTGCCTAAGATGCTACAAAGTTATGCAAAAAAAAAAAAAAAAAAA
>NW_020664418.1:3101642-3138128 GCF_002925995.2 Terrapene triunguis | reverse complement strand
AAAAAAAAAAAAAAAAAAAAAAAAAAAAAAAAAAAACCCAACAACAACCAAAAAAACCAAACTTTGTAGATTGACTGTACAACAGATGGTAAATTACTTGCCTTTTGCAAGATTACCCAAATTAATCCAAGCAGCATCAGTCTCAAACCTCTCCCTTTTCATTGCAGTAAGGTAGGGTTTTGACACTTTGTTGCCAGGTTGTATTGTGTTTTCTAAAGGTGGAAACATTTACACCATTTGGTAGAGGGTTGTGTGAAATCTGTACCAAAACCCTTCAGGAAGGGCAAGGGGATCCCTAAAGAGGGCAGTTACAAAACAGTCCTTCGATTCCTGGCCTCTTTCTAATATGCAGTAGATGACATACAGTGGGACTGGCCAAAAACCATCATCTTTAATGTCATGCAAGTCTGCAGCACCCTGCCTCTTTGTGCAAACAGAAGTTTATGATCTCACTATTCGGGGCATGGGAGCAGAATGACAAACTGAATATTTAATTAAGTTTGAGGCAGATTTCTGTGTTTCGGTACCACCAGGTCTGAAGGTCTGCACTGGTGCCTTGAGATGGACATAACCACCCACCCAACCACCACCACCACCACCACCACCGCCTTCTCTTAGTAGTAGCCAGCCTTATGATTCCCAAAATAGGTCAGTACTTAGTTTTTTCTGCATGGCATGCTAAGCCTTCGGAATTCATGAAGCAGCAGCCTGCTGATTAGAAGAGCAGAGGCTACATCATCTTTCCTACTGGTAGCTTGTCCAGAAAACAATATACCACAGTTGCAGCCTTCAACCCAAAGCCACGTTTAAAGCATTTAGGTTCAATGCCTGGAATCTAGAAGCTGCAAGGCACAGATTGCCTAATGGCCAGGAAACCCCTCCTCTTAGTTTCCCTTCACTGCCAGGTTTCGATTTCTCTCACTTCCCCTTACCCAGGCCCATTATAAAAAAAGGTACAATATTTAGTCTGGTGGGATTTAAGTTAAAAAATAAAAAGCTGTCCAGTCTTTTTCGCTTTATCGTGAAGAGTTTGAGCTGGAGCGGCTGCGATGACGTCTTCGACCTGGAGATCTGGATCTTGACCGTCGGCGAACAGGGGACCTGCGTCTTGGAGATCTGGACCTGCCAGAGAAAGGAGGAGAAAAGCTTCATTAGGAGACAAGGACAACAGGTTTAAATTATTTTACACACATCTAGCACCTTTTATCCAGAAGGATCCCAAAACATTTTATACAAAGAGCTCTAGTGAAATGCAGCCATCTCTGGGGTGGAAGGAGGCAGCTCAACAGCACACAACTCAGCAAGAGAGAATATTTTGACCAAGGATACCATGGCAAGCCACCAGAGAACAAACTGGACCTTGGGCTTTTAAATTCTCACCTGAAAGACCTTGCACCACTCAAGTAAAGAGCACTATACTCTATTTTTATTTCACAGAAAAACAAAGAGCTAAGTTGATTTTACTGGTATTTAATCTGTGAATCCAGGGAGACTAGGTATTCCAATGCCAGTACTACTACCAGCAGTACAGCCCCTCTGGCTCAGAGCATTAAACTTGCATTGTTTTTCTTTATCATACTGCAGAACTGTTAGCATACTGCAACTTCAGAGAGTTTCTCCCTTAAACAGAAAGGGGGACAGAGCCTGGACTACAAACAGAAGCCAATAATCTTAACTGACTCTGTAGGAACTATATATGCATCTAATGGGAAGCACAAAACAAGATATCATGAACTTAAAGTCAAGAAAAAATGGTTACCTGCCTTTCATAACTGTTGTTGAGATGTGTTTCTCATGTCCATTCCATATCAGATGTGTGCACGCCACATGCACGGAGATTTCCCCCCAGTGGTACCTGTAGGGCCAGTTCTAGCACACCCTGGAGCCTACGCTCATGAGCCAGTAGTATAAGGGGCACCATCGGCCCTTCGCCCCTTCCAGTTCCTTCTTGCTGTCAACTCCGACGGCAGGATAGGAGGGCGAGTCATGGAATGGACATGAACAACATCTCGAAGAACAACAGTTACAAAAGGTAGGCAACCATTTTTTCTTCGAGTGCTTGCTCATGTCCATTCCATGTCAAGTGAATCACGCAGTGTCCTTGGAGATGGGCTGGGAGTTCACAGGCATGCCAACAGCAACGCAGCTCTCCCAAAACTGGCGTCGTCTCTGGCCTATTGGTGTTTGCGTAATGGGACGCGAACGTGTGGATCAACGACCATGTTGCAGCCCTGCAGATGTCCTGGATCAGTATTTGCGCCAGGAAGGCTAGTGCTCTTGGTAGAATGGGCCTTCACAATGGCCAGAGGCAGGACTTTCACTTGCTCATTGCATACCCGGATACAGACCGTAATCTGGGACGAGATCCACTGGGAGGACACCAGGAGACCTTTCATTCTATCCACAACTCCGACAAACAGCTGTGTCGATCTGCAGAAGGGGCTCATCTGATCAACATAGAAGACTAAGGCCCTTCTCACACCCAGAGAGTGTAGGCATCTTTCCTCCTCTGACTTACGTGGTTTTGGGAAGAAGGCTAGCAGAAAAATGGCTTGGTTGATGTGGAACTGCAATACCATCTTGGGTAGAAAGGCTAGGTGGAGACGCATTGGACCTTATCTTTAAAGAACACAGTGTAAGGAGGCCCCGAGGTTAAGGCTTGAAGCTCTGAAACTCTCCTGGCCAAAGTGATTGCCACCAGGAAAGTGACCTTCCACGAGAGGAGCAGCAAGGAGCAGGATGCCAAGGACTTGAATAGAGGCCTTGTAAGCCTGAAGAGGACCAGGTTTAAGTCCCAAGGCGGAATCAGGTCACGGACCTGTGGGTAGAGCCTCTCCAACCCTTTAATGAATCTGCTTGTCATCTTCTGGCCGAAGAACAATCTGCCTCGGATCGGGGGATGGAACGCCGAGATGACCAGATGGATCACGATTGAAGACAGTGAAAGGCCTTGCTGCTTCAGGTGAAGGAGATATTCCAAGATGGACTGCAAGGACATCTGTGATGGGCACAGGTTCTGCTCGGCTGCCCAGCAAGTGAAGTACTTCCACTTGGCCAGGCAGATTGCCCTAGTAGAGGGCTTTCTGCTACCTAGCAAAATTTGCTGGACCTGCTCTAAGCATGCTCTCTTGTCCAGATTTAGCCATGCAGCAGTCACATTGTCAAGTGCAGGCCTATTAGATTCGGATGGAGCAGTCGCCTGTGGTCCTACGACAGCAAGTCCGGTCTGAGAGGAAGTCCAGAGGACTACAACTGTGAAATCTAGGAGCACGCTGAACTAATGCTAGCGAGGCCATGCTAGGGTGATCAGGATGACCTTTGTCTTCTCCCTTTTGATCTTCAGAAGAACCTAGGCCGTCCGACCATGACCATAGGAAGGAATCTGAGAGAGATCCTTTGCTTTGACCAAGCCTAGAGCAAAAGTGGTAACATTTCTTGTTCTGTGCAGAGGCAAACAGGTCCACCTGGGGAGTCCCCCACCTCTGGAAGATGATGCTGGTGACCTGCGAGTGGAGAGATCACTCGTGGTAAGAGGAGAATGCCCTACTGAGGTGATCTGCCAACACATTCCACTCTCTGGGGAAACATGACACCGCCAGGTGAATGGAGTGCTTCACACAGAAATCCCAGAGCCTGAGGGCTTTCTGACAGAGGACCTTGGAGTGTCCCCCTCCCTGTTTGTCAATATAAAACATTGACACTTTTTCATCAGTACTTGCACCTCTTCTGCCTGAGTCCAGGCCAGGCATATTGCCCTGAGTTTCTTCACATTTATGTGTAATGACAGCTCGTCCCTTGACCAGAGACCTTGGGTCCTGAGGCTGCTGAGGTGGGCCCCTCACCCCAGGTCCGACACATCTGATACCAGCATCATTGAGGGCCATGGGCAGTGTTCCCTCTAATTTTTCCCACGCATGTGCGGAATGAATGTTATGTGCACCAATATGGAGGTGATGTGTAACACATCACCTCCATATTGGTGCACATAACAAAATTAATGTGGTCGGGGTGGGGCCGAGGAATTTGTAGTGTGGGACGGGGGCACAGGATTGGGGTGCAGCGGGGGAGGGCTCCAGGCTGGGGCAAGGGATGAGGGGCTCAGGGCTGGGGCAGAGGGTTGGTGTGCAGGGGGGTGAGGGCTCCGGCTGGGGGTGCAAGCTCTGGGGTGGAGCCGGGATAGGGTGTTTGGGGTGCAGGCTGCCCAGGGGCTACAGCAGGGAGAGAGGACCTCTCCCCCTCCCCCCCCCTCAATGTTCTGCAGCACCACCTGGGCTGGAGGGGGCAGGGGGAGAGGCACCTCTCCCCCTGCCACAGCAGTTCCGTGCTGGGGGAGAGGCACCTCCCCCCACCGCGGCCATGAGCCCCTGCTGCATGGCTGCGCAGCTTAGAGGGAACTTAGGCCATGGGGACTCTAAGGGTACTCCAGATAGAACCAATCTAACCACCATGTCAGGGAAGCCAGGACTGACACAGGAATGGTGAGAATAGAGTCAAGATGGTGCCTGCTCAGTAAGTAGACCAACACGAGCCACATCTGTAGCTCTCTGAGGTACAGTCGAGCATGCCACACCACGTAGTTACATGCCGCCATGTGGCCTAGTAAACATAGGAACACCGGGCAGTCATCAGCAGGCGCACTGACACTCAGGTGATTAAGTCCGACATGGCTTTGAACCTGGCCTCGGCAGGAATTCCCTGGCCTGAGACATGTCGCGTACAGCTCCTATAAATTCTGATCTTTGTACTGGGCCCAATGTTGATTTCTCCTCGTTTATTAGGAGGCCCAGCACTCTGCAAGTTGCTTGTACAGAGATGCTGTGTTGGACTTAATCCCTCGAGAAGCCTTTTATCAGCTAGTCGTCAAGGTATGGGTAGATTTGTATACCTCGGCACCTGAGGTGGGCCGTGACTACTGCCATACACTTCGTGAAGACTTGCGGGGCTGCCAAGAGGCCAAAGGCAAGTGCTGTAAACTGGTAATGTTTGTGGCCCACCATGAAACTGAGGAAGCACCTGTGTCCCCGAAAGATGGAGATATGGAAGTATGTGTCCTTCAAATTGAGGGCGGTGTACCAGTCCCCTGGATCTAGCGAGGGAATGATGGAGGCCAGAGAAGTCATGCAGAACCTCCGTTTCTTGAGATACTTGTTGAGGCAACGCAGATCTAGGATAGGCCTCAGGCCCCTTTTCGCCTTGGGAATCTAGAGATAGCGGAAGTAGAATCCTTTCCCTCTCAGTTCTGGAGGAACTACCTCCACAGCCCCTGCCTGTAGGGCTTGCATCTCCTAGACAAGAAGTTGCTCATGAGAAGGGTCCTTGAAGGACAGTGAAGGGGGCATACCGAAGCAAGGGAGAATACTGTTCCAGCAACTGTCACTGGCGGTAAGTAGGAACTCAAAGGGCACAGGATCGGTGGCACCCCTTATACTGGTGCATGAGCATGGGCCTCCAGAGGGTGCTAGAGCCAACTCTATGGCTACCACTAGGAGAAAAATCTCCGGCAATGATGTATACGGCACATGCACACCTGACATGGACTGAACATGAGCAAGCACTCGAATAAGAAGAAAGGATTTTTATTCTTAGGATTCACTAAAACCTAACTGTTGGTAAGTGAATAATCAGACATTCCAAAATGTAGCTGTGCTTGGAGCGCAGAATGACTGCACATCTCAGCGGGCATCTCTTATCCACCCCTTAAACATCATGTTTTGTAGACCACTTCCTATAGAGTTCCAGTCCTTCTTGTTATATACAGCGGATATAAGGATATATACAGTGAGGGACCATTTAGAGAAGAAAGTTAGTGTCTAACTTTAGATCTTAAGTGCACTAAGGGGCTTCCAACATGTTGGAAAGGAATGGAGAGAAGAATGAAGTCCAACTCAAATTAATCATACATCAGATTCTCCTTATTCTGCCAAGTAGGTCTTTGCTCCCACAGCCAAGACAACACAGAAAGCTGACTTTTAGATGCAGGGAAAGGGTTTGCAGAACAGGAATCCCACCTCTAAAGAAACTGATAGTCACGCTCTAAGTTTGGTCAACACTGTAGTCAAAAGTGTAGTAGCCACACCAGGTTTAAACAGAACATGGGTTGAAACCATATTGTCAATGTAGTTTTAACAGGGCCCAAGAGGGTTATAAAAATCAGATGAACTAACCTGGTACAGTAGAACGTCAGGAGTTATAAACACCTCGGGAATGGAAGTTGTTCGTAACTCTGAAATGTTCGTAACTCTGAACAAAACATTATGATTCTTTCAAAAGTTTACAAAATGAACTTAATACAGCTTTGAAACTTTACTATGAAGAAGAAAAATGCTGCTTTCCCTTTATTTTTTTAGTAGTTTACTTTTAAACACAGTACTGTACTGGCGCTTTTTTTTTTAGTCTCTGCTGCTGCCTGATTGTGTACTTCCAGTTCCAAATGAGGTGTGTGGTTGACTGGTCAGTTTGTAATTCTGGTGTTCGTAACTCTGAGGTTTTACTGTACAAAGATTAAGGAAGGACAGAGATTAAATGAAGGAGGGAAAATACAAGAGCTAACATCTGAAGGATATTAATAAGCAGAGTTTGGTGGTTGATGGATATACTGTAGATCTTACATCATGTCAACTCAACTATTAAGTTTCAGAGTGGTAGCCATGTTCGTCTGTATCAGCAAAAACAACAAGGAGTCCTTGTGGCACCTTAGAAACTAACAAATTTATTTGGGCATAAGCTTTCGTGGGCTAGAACCCACTTCATCGGATGCATGAAGTGAAAAATACAGAAGCACATGAAGTGGGTTCTAGCCCACAAAAGCTTATGCCCAAATAAATTTGTTAGTCTCTAAGGTGCCACAAGGTCTCCTCGTTGTTTCAGCTATTAGGTTATGTCTACAATACAGCTGCATAGCTACCACGCACTTCAAGGTAGACACAAGTGGTTTTTCCAGCAATGTAGGTAGTCCACTTCTCCGAGAAGTGGTAGCTAGGTCGACAGAAGAGTTCTTCTGTCACCCTAGCTGTGTCTACACTGGGAATTAGGTCGACATGGCTACATCACACAGGGCATGACATTTTTCACAGCCCTGAGTGATATAGCTAGGTCAAAGTTTTAGGCCCCAGTATTTAAGGAAATCGGTGTCTCAAAAACTTCAGCTGTTCTGAGCAGGGCCCAGTAAAGATCACCAATCATGTCCCATAGTGGTAACAGCAGCTTCTAACAGATCTTTAAGAGTTTGTGTTTACTAAACCAGGAGTGAAGATGATCAGTCTCCAGGTTTAATAGGTCACTGATACGGTTTACTGAAATCAAGCCCAGGGAGGCGAAGTTACCAGTGATGAAATCTGTGCCAGAGAGAAGATGCTTTGTGCCAAGAATTAAACATTACCATGCTTACACACTTCTACGGTACTTCATAAAATATGGCTCACCTTCTCCTCATGCGAGGTGGTGACCTACGCCACATTGGTGGTGGCGGCAGCATCCTCCTTGGTGGGCTAAAGCGCCTGGGAGGTGGCCTAGGCCGAGGTGCCAGTACAGCTGTAGCAGTGATCTCCTGACCATCAATCTGTCCTGTTTACAATTAAAAAGAAAAAGAATAAGCTAAAAATTTCCAGCACCAGTGTGCTACACATAGCACTATTGCACCCCTACTACAGACTTCCATCCTCACAAGGTTGCTGCTTTGGTCCGTTTGGAGCATTCGTGATCTAGTGGTTACAGCAAGAAATCACGAGGCCTAGGGTTTCTCCCCAACTTTGCCACTGACTCACTGTCTCGCCCTGAGCAAATCATTTAGACAGTCAACTTAAAAATCACTTCTGCCTAAAACCCATGAAAGGTTTAGAACCTACTATTCTGACCAGCAACAGTTCAGATGACAGAGTTGGGGTTTTTTGGATCATCCGACTTTGTGAGACAGTACTTTATGTAAGGTCAATGATCCTTTTAACTCATTTGTATCAACCCTCATATCCTCCACGGGTTTCTATTAGTCCTGCTGGTTTCTTTGTACAACATCTGGTACCTACCTCCATCCATATGCTTCAGCGCCTTTTCAGCATCATCTGGATTCTCAAACTCCACATAGGCATAACCCTTGGAGAGATGTGGATTTAACCTGTCAACTGGCATGTCAATCATTTTAATCTTCCCATAAGTGGAAAATATTTCCATGATGTGATCCTAGAGAAAAATAGTGATTATTAAGGACAGTGCCAATTCCCACTATCATGTGGTATTGATAGAGAAACTACACTTGACCAGAGCTCGGAGAGCCGGGAAGGCATACCCAATACAAGATCAAAAACCAATACCAACATCAAGGAAGACCAATCTTATTAACTGGATATGGATACAGTTTGAATTCCCACCAGCTCTCTATTGCTGCCTATTCAGTTTCTTCCTCGGAATTCCCAAACCCTAGACAAATGTATATGGACTACCCTCCTCAAAAAAGGCCAGAGGATCTAGGCTGTGGTAAACTTTTCAGGAGTGAAAGAATGAATGAAATCATGAAGTTTATGTGGGAAATGGCAAGGAGAGGGGCTGTCTGAGGTCAAATGCTAAAGGCGACAGATGTATTTTCTCTCTTTAACATTTAGGATCATTTATATAGCATCATATAGTTACATGTTCCCCCTACGAAGGCCTCACACCTCACCAGAACAATTATCTGGCAAGGAGGACTGAACTGAGCACCACTCCTGCAGATCAACCGCGGACATTCTCAGCTGGCCTCCAGTTGTAAATTTTTCAACAAAGGGGTCAGCTACTCTTCATCTTCCAACCAAGACAAATGTAAGTTACACAACACCCTGCAAGAGAACCAGGAAACCAAGTACAGGGTTTAAATCCAAGTCCCCTGCTTGATAACACAGGGCATGAGATCTGGGACATGGCATACAGGTCTTTTGAGAACCATACCCTGCCATGGATTAATTGCTCTTGGCTTGAGCCAAGTATGATATGATCAGGTGCCATGCAGGTTTCCCTACAGACAGGTCTGCCAATGCACCTCAACCTTGCATATGGATAATGTAAGAACTTCCAACACAGTGACACCTGATTGCAACCTAGTAATAAACTGTTTCTGAAGATACTATTTAAAAAACTCAAATCACTCTCCCAAAGATGTGAAAGTTCAAGGATAAAGAGGGGCAGGCCATTACCTTGGTCACATTTCTGGTGAGTCTCCCAACATGCACTTTGGTAGGTCTGGGTGATGGACTTCGTCTCTTCCGCTCTTTTTCATCTCTCTTGGGTGGCTTAGACCTGAGTTGAATATTACCAAACTATCAAATCTCCTGGTAACATACAAGCCAATCCCCATAACTAAGGCTACATTTTAGTCAAGTCATGGACAGGTCACAGGCAGTAAACAAAAATTCATGCCCCGTGACCTGTCCATGACTTTTACTATATACCCCTAACTAAAACTTGGGCTGAGGGGGACGCAAGTGCTCTGGGGGGCACCGTGGCACACGGCCTGGGCCCCCTGCTGGTGCTTCATGAATCCGTGACTTCTGTGATGGACTCGCAGCCTTACCCATAACACATAAAGGTGACTTGCAAAGGATCTTTTTGAATTGGACTTGTATCTTGTTTTGCTTCTTTATAATAAATAAGGGTCTGAAAATCTGCAGGAGTGGAGAGTTTGAAAGGTTTTTGCTTGCTTTTTAATTCAGAAATATCCTGAACGTCAAATCTGTTTTTCTCTGATTTTGCTGGAGGAACTCTTGGGATCTAGAGCATGTGTACCATGAGTTCTCATACATTAACTGAAGAGGGGCTAGGGTCTTGCTGGGTTCATAGCCAAACCTAGTAACCACTTCCATCGGCACAGGTTTGGTTTTGGCAGCTTTCTGGCTATGGACATCTTATTAGGATGGAAGACCAATGAATTATGAAGCAAGCTTACCAAGGAATGTTCCTACATAGCACAACCATGTTGTTGCCAAAAGCTTAAGATAAGATTGCTGGTGATGGACATAAACCAAATATCCAGGCAGACCACCTTAAAGACCTAGCTAGAAATGGATCCAAGTGGCGCTCAATCTGCAAGAAAGCTACATCCCTTTGGGATTTGCCATGATGATGGAGCGTTCAGCGTTGAACAGATTTCCTTTCTCTCAAGTGTTTATTAGCCACTGGAGTCATGTGTTAACAAAAATAGATGCGTTTAAATACTTTAAAAAAAAAAAATGTTTTGCTATTGCCCAGCTTTCAGTTTCTTGACTCGTGATCCCAAATGCACTAGGTTCATTAGTCAGTCTGCCAGGGTAGAGAAGATTTTTTTTTTTTTTTTTTTTTTAAAACAAAAGGGCAGATAAACTTTTGGAAACAATATTTCAGACCGTCTATGCCAGGGGCGGGCAAACTTTTTGGCTTGAGGGCCGCATTGGGTTTCCAAAATTGCATGGAGGGCCGGTTAGCTAAGGCCGTGCCTCCCCAAACAGCCAGGCGTGGCCCGGCCCCACCCCGTATCCAACCCCTCCTGCTTCTTGCCCTGACAGCCCCCTGGGACTCCTGCCCCATCCAACCCCCCGTTCCCTATCCCCTGACTTCCCCCGGAACCCCTGCCCATGACTGTCCCCCGCCGCCCCATCCAACCCCCCCCCCTCATTCCTGACTGCCCCCCCAGGACCCCTACTCCCATTCAACCCTGCTGTTCCCTGCCCTCTGACCGCCCCGATCCCTATCTACACCCCCGCCCCCTGACCACCACCCCAAACTCCCCTGCCCTCTATCCAACCCCTCCTGCTCCCTGCCCCCTTACCGCGCTGCCTGGAGCGCCGGTGGCTGGCGGCGCTACAGCCACGCTGCCCAGAGCGCCAGGACAGGCAGCCACACCACCTGGCTGGAGCCAGCCACGCCACCGCACAGCACAGAGCACCGGGTCAGGCCGGGCTCTGCAGCTGCACTGCCCCAGGAGCTCACAGCCCCATCGCCCAGAGCATTGCACTGGCGGCGGAGCGAGCTGAGACTGTGGGAGAGGGGCCGGGGCTAGCCTCCCGGGGAAGGAGCTCACGGGCTGGGCAGGAGGGTCTTGCGGGCCATAGTTTGCCCACCTCTGCTCTACGTACATCACAAATAAATGAAGGGGCGCTGTAACAGGGTGCTGGCTAAGGAACCTGAGCCAGGCCTCTGTCACACCAGCTCCAATCAAAAGAGAAGAATTGGAGCTGGCTGAGTAAGCCCAGGCCTGAGTGGCAGATGGGGATCAGCTGCGGGCCTCTTTAGCCAGGGGCTACATAAAGGCTTGCAGGAAGGAAGCCGAAGTAGGAGAAGGAAAGGGAGGAGCCAGAGAGTTAGAGGGAGTGGGAGCTCTTCTCTGCTGGCTGCAGGAGTCAGCAGTTCCCAGGGCTGTGATACTGAAACTGTTTGTAGCTAAAAGGTAGTGGGAAAGTAAACTGTAAATAAAGAGCATGGGTGATTGCACCAACGCAGAGGTCTCTGGCTGGTTTGTGGGTGCAGCAGGGGCAGAAGCCAGAGAGGTTCAGCTGCACCCCCGTTACCAGGGCCGGTGCAACCCATTAGGCGCACTAGCGTTTGGGGAGCGGCATTTCGGGTCCTTCGGCAGCAGCCACCGGATCTTCGGCCGTCCCGGTTGTCGTCGGCATTTAGGCGGAGGGAGCTGGGGCAGTGGGGCGCAGGGAGGGCCGCCTGCAGCAAGTAATGGGGGGTGGCACGCAGGGGAACTGCTCCCCGCCCCAGCTCACCTCTGCTCCGCCTCCTCCCCTGAGCACGCCGCCCCGCTCTGCTTCTCTCCCTCCCAGGCTTGCGGCGCCAAACAGCTGATTGGCGCCGCAAGCCTGGGAGGTGGGAGAAGTGGAGCAGCGACGGCGTGCTCGGGGAGGAGACGGAGCAGAGGTGAGCTGGGGCGGGGAGCTGCCGCACGGCTCCCCGGGCCGGGAGGAGCTGCCGCGGGGGGGGCCTTAGTGCGGAGGGGACGGGGGGGGAAAACACGCAAGGGGGAAGTTTCCCCCTGGGGAGTGAAATGCCTTGGCCCGGTTGAGGCAAAAAGGCTATTATTTGGGGGGGGGGGGGGGAGAAAGAGGGCATTTATCTTGGTCTGCCAATGAAACCCCTTCACAATAGTCATTTTCACATAATTTTAGCAGCTATCCCAGACAGGTTTAGGTTAATACAGACATACCATTTGAAAACTGAGTTTTCAAGCTTTCAGATATCAACCAATGGATCTTATCTGTTTTCCCATCTGTTAAATGGGGATATTACCTCACAAGGGCACATTGGTGAAGACTGTTTATAGTGCTTTGAAGTGGTAAAGTTGTATGCAAGTACTAAGTATTATTAACTAACTGCTCAAATTAGTGGCTGCTAAGAGAAGAATCACACTATAGGGGTTGCATAAAGGGGGTGGGAGAAGCTAAGGCATGGGAATAAGAGCCCATCTATACTAAGGACATTTTAGAAAAGTTTCACAGCATTGCTAATGGGAACAGTAGTGTAGATGAGTTGTGGTTTAGTCTGCAGATGAGAAGAATGAGGGGGGATTTAATAGCTGCTTTCAACTACCTGAAAGGGGGTTCCAAAGAGGATGGATCTAGACTGCTCTCAGTGGTACCAGATGACAGAACAAGGAGTAATGGTCTCAAGTTGCAGTGGGGGAGGTTTAGGTTGGATATTAGGAAAAACTTTTTCACTAGGAGGGTGGTGAAGCACTGGAATGGGTTACCTAGGGAGGTGGTGGAATCTCCTTCCTTAGAGGTTTTTAAGGTCAGGTTTGACAAAGCCCTGGCTGGGATGATTTAGTTGGGAATTGGTCCTGCTTTGAACAGGGGGTTGGACTAGATGACCTCCTGAGGTCCCTTCCAACCCTGGTATTCTATGATTCTATGGTTGCTGACACCATATTGGTCAGAGTAACTTCCAGCAGAGTTAAGAGGACAGTACTGAAAATTATGTCTGCAACTGAAATCCCAATGATACTATGGCTCCTAGCATTGCTAACATCAGTTTAGTTGATGGGGGAAATTCTCCTAAATTTCCCTAGCATAGACAGAGCCTAAGAGACAGCAGGCTATTATTCTTTACCCCTTCGAAGTCAAATAACAGTGAGAGATGCAGGAGGTGACATGGGCACAGTAAACAGGCAAATTATAGATCTAGCAATTCAGAGCTCTCCGATTTCTGCTCTCTAGACAGGGACCCTGGTGCCATGTGATTATGCAATCATTTAAATTGCTGCGTATTTGTGGAATTTTTTTAATTGGCACATAATTGTAGGATCAAGCCATAGACTGTAAGCACGTTAAGTGGGAATCATAACTTTTGATACATGCACATACAGTGTCTAACACAATGGGAACCTAATCCTTGTTTGGAGCCTTTTGTACTATAACAATACAAATAAGCTCTGATGGTGGCCTAAGGAAAACATCAATAAACCACCAAAAAGCATACTGCACCCATTACAATAGACTGAGTGGGAGAAGCAGAGTACCTGACATACACAAGGCCTTTGTTACAGACCCCAAACTTTCATACTTTTAAGATTTGTTTTCAGCCCTTCCTAACCTCCACATCTAGGAGTGTAAATGAAACATTGTGCCTGTATAGCACCTTTGTGGGGGAGAAAAATCAAACTGTTTCCAAACAACTGTCCAGTACAGACACTTCTTTTTTGGGGAGAACAGTTCTGTACTCAGAAGGAACTGGACTAGACAACTTATGATTTTGTGACTATACTCACAGCACCAGGTTCATGTTATACCCAAAGTGAAGAATTCTAGAGAAACAAAGAAGCAGATTCTACTCAGTTCAATTTCTACCTTAAAGAAAAACATGATTCCTTGCAATTTTTCCACCAGTTTCAATCTGCTACAAGTCCCAGATTATGCAGATAAATAGTCTGATATGCCCCACCTTCTGTAGATCCCAAATAATCAGGCATGGATACATTTTAGATATGTGATTGTGTGTGTGTGGTATATGTGAGAGTCAGTTATGAATTAATGAGATCTTTAAACTCCTTCCTGAAGAACATGTAGTTAGGTTACAAGTGCAGGTGGCACCCATGCTCAAGCAATAGCTAGATTGTATCTCTGGGATATGAATAAAGCAGACAATTTATTTTTTTTATACAGATAGATTACTTCTCTGTTCACAAGCCTACACCCTCCATGGCAACTTCCCAACCACCTGATAATTTTTACTGGATGAATCAAACTCACTTGGAGCGGGAACGTCTCCTGTTGTCATGTCTACGTCGAGATGGGCTTGGGGATCCAGAGGAACTGCTGGAACTGGAGCTACGAGAGGTGCTGGAGCTCCCAGAGCGGCTTGATGCAGAGGAGGAACTGGACCCACTGCTGGAACCAGTGCTGGAGCTGGACCCTGAACTGGAAGTGGAGCTGGAGCGGGACCTTTGGGGGAAAAAAAAATCAGTGCAGAATACACAGGGGAAAGGATAGCTGAATATCGTCTCCAGGTAAGTACAAGACAAGAATCGGTGGTTAAAGCGATGAGAGCTCAACCTCACAGCTAACATTATTTCAGCCAAGGGAGAGACTGCACTCTATGCAAAGCATACTCATTGATAAAGCAAGAGGGTCACTTTTTAGCAACACAATCCCCCAAGGAGTCTTCTAATATGGGGAACCACAAAGCAGATTTGTAGCATTTGAACAGGAGCACAACTCACTACTATTTGGGCTATCACTGGGATGCAGAGAAACTCTAGTTACCTGGTACTGCTGCTACCACTGGAAGCACTGCGCCTTTTGCGTGTTTTGTCCCGACCACGATCCTTTTCACTTGATTCCTTGGTGGACACTTTGTCCTTGGATC
This sequence comes from Terrapene triunguis, assembly GCF_002925995.2. NCBI lineage: Eukaryota > Metazoa > Chordata > Testudines > Emydidae > Terrapene > Terrapene triunguis. The sequence continues at coordinate 3,123,323 of NW_020664418.1, read as the reverse complement.
TGTCCTTGGATTTGTCTTCAGTCCGATCTTTGCGCTTGGTTGGAGAGGGAGCCCTTTAAGAAGAAAAGGTCAAAAGAAATTATTTCACTTTAAACATAACACTGAACTTTAAAGCCAACTTGGGCTGGTCCACACTGGGGCGGGGGATCGATATAGGAAACGCAACTTCAGCTACGAGAATAGCGTAGCTGAAGTAGACGTTTCCTATATCGAACTAAAAGTACCTACTTCGGGTCCACGCGGCGCAGGCAGGCTCCCCCGTCGACAGCGCTTCCTCCTCTCGGCGAGCAGGAGTTCCGCAGTCGACGGGGGAGCGCTTCTGGGATCGATCTATCGCGTCCAGATGAGACGCGATAAATCGATCCCAGAAGATCGATCTCTACCCGCCGAATTAGGCGGGTAGTGTGGACCAGCCCTTAGAATAACAATTATTGCAGAGCTAGAACACTAGGGTTTTTAATTTTTTTTTTTTTTTTTAAAACAGATCACAAAAGTTCATGCTACAGAGAAACTTTAAAGAAGAAAGTCAAAGTTGTAATTTAAGAAAATTCTCATTGTGAGAAGAGAGATACATTTCCAATTCCACATCCTCACTGGAAACACCCTAGTATCCTACATGTCCCCAATGGGGATAAGCCTAGAAAATTCAGACAGAATTATTACCTAGTGCTGGATTTTTTATTATTTTCTTTGAATCCTAGCAAACTCTTCTTTTTCATTCCTGAAAACTCCATTTTCCCTTCTGAGGCGTCCCAAGCAGCACTGGATGGGCCTCACTTATCTCAAATCTCACTTCTAACTCCTTGATTCTGAGAAACGATCCCTAATCGAGTGCAATAAACTCCAAAGAGCGGCCTAGTGACAAGATAAAAGGGTTTAGAAACAAGAAATAAACGTATTGGCAAAAACAACAAACCTACTTTTCAATAAAGGCAGCAAGAGGTGGGGGTCAGCTAATGAGATATTGACAATATCATATTGTACACACAGTAGTTACTCACATTGTTACATTGCTATTAGAGCCAAACACCTGTGCCTGCTCACACAAAGATACACACTGTCCATCTTGCTGAAGACTTGATATGGATGCCTCAAGGTGTCAGCTGACATTTTCATAAGAGTACAAAGGGTACAAATTAGCAAGCCGAGATGTATGGCAGACAGGGAAAACATGGATTTTCCACAAGTTTTCCTCTGCCAGGTGTATGAGTGTTGCCTAACCTGCCTTGTGACAGCCATCCGCCCCTCAGAGGACTAAGCACTGCTTCCTCTAGAGCCAATTGCTGCCACAACATATGTTGGCAAAGGGGTGTTTCCCAAAAGCTGCATAGGGCACTCCGTCTCCCTACTTTCAGTGGATGCAAGCTGCCTCCATTGCTCTGCCAACCTTGAAAGCAAGGCACTGAGCTGAGGAACCAGTCTGATGCACAGTTGTAACTGCAAAAGTGCATGTTCGAATCTCTCTTGGTGGAAGGCCTACATGGGGCTCAGATTTCATCCACCCCTACAGATCTCTTTGTAATCTTGATACAAATAAAGGACACAAATCAACACCATTAATTCATATTAAAATACTAGTCATGAGCTGAACCCTAGGTGCAATCCATAAGAGGTCTTTTTATCCCATATGTAATATGGTATCCCAATATATCTTCACGTTTTAACTAAATTGGTGGATTGCTTACCATTTAATAAAGGTCCCAGAGGTATGTGACCTAATAGCCCAGGGGGTCTCAAACTGGGGGTCAGGACCCCTCGGGGGGGTCACGAGGTTATTACAGGGGGGTCATGAGCCATCAGCCTCCACCCCAAACCCTGCTTTGCCTCCAGCATTTATAATGGTGTTAAATATATAAAAAAATTTATAAGTGGGGGTGGGGGGTTGCACTCAGAGGCTTGCTATGTGAAAGGGGTCCACCAGTACAAAAGTTTGAGAACCACTGTAATAGCCATTAACAGCAATTGTTAGGTTGCTCCTGTTTGGTTTATGCTCACTACAGAGCCAACTTAGCAGTCACCATTATGGTGGTTGAGGTGCCACCAGACTCCTTGTTGTTTTTTGAAGCTGTATACAGTATCTCTATTATCCTAGTCAATTCATTAAGCATTTGGAAGGCGACTGGACATCATTTGCATTTTTAAAAGTGACTATGCACTGCCAGACCCATAAAACAGGATACATAATGCTACTAACAAAAATGAAGCTGGATGCTTAGGCACATTACATAAATTAGAGTTTAGAAACATTTGGTAATAAGAATAAACTCCATGTAGTTTTCTGGATTTCATATTGTTTTGTCCTTTGAATCTGCAATTCTCTTATACTGATTTTCTGGGGCACGACAATTTACCCATTGTCTCCCTTTCCCCCCATAGAAATACATGTACCCTCACTTAATAGAACAAACTCTGTCTTGCTTATTTACAATCAACAAATTGACTGCAAATGTCTACTTTCTGATGAGTAGAAACTGAAATCTCAGTGAATGAGACAAGACTACATGACTTTCACCCAGTTATCAGTGTATTCAGGCTGAGACTTCGAGGGCAGGGGACTGGACTCGATGACCTCTCGAGGTCCCTTCCAGTCCTAGAATCTATGAATCCTAGCCAACACTCACTGGAAAATAATTCCATTAGGAACAAGTTATGTATATATCTACAGACAAACGTATACATGCATGGATGGCATTTGCAAGAATATGCTTTTTTCCTACTTATTACCAAGAAAACCTCTCCACTAACAAATGAGTTTTTCTGCAGCACCTAATATCTAAATGAAAAACAAACACAAATCATACAGGATGTGTTGGTTTGATACTTTACTCTCTCACTTTTCTTCTCTAAGGAGTTGTGCACTACCGCTCTACTCTCATAAAGTTACATTACAGTGATGGGTGAGGCAAACTCAGCTCTGCCAAAGACTTCCTGTATGAACTTAGCTATTAAGGCAAGTCATTTAGTCTCAGTCTTTCTGTGCCTCCGGGTCCCCATTTGGAAAATGGTGATAACATTTCCTTATAGAAGTGTTACAAGGTTAAATTCATTAGCATACAAGGAGCATTTAGTTACTACAGCGATAGAGACCACAGAATTACCCAGATAAATAAATGCTTGTGTTCAGTCTGTATCTCAGTTTGCACAACGTTTTGGGGGGGGACATGTACTGCAATCTGCAGTGCCAGATGCACTATGGGTTTGTTAGTGACCACAGAACATGTGCGGCCTTACTATGAACATGGCCACGATGACGGCTGAGAAACAGGGATAGAAAAACACAGCCCCGAACAGGATCGACAGAGAAGCGGATCCTCCCCCACAACTGCCCCTGCGGTTAGCAGGTGCAACAGAACAGGAGATGTGGAGGGACAGAGCAGTACTGGAGCATGCGCCCTGTTCCAGAGCGGCCCACCCCGACCCCCAGCTACAGGGGAACGCAGCTTCACCATCCCCGCTGCAAAACCCCAGCGGGGCAGCCTGGCCCAAGTGCAGAGCGATCCCCGAAAGCAAGAGGAGGGAGAGATGCCTCTGCGGCCCACCCCTAAACTTCCACGCAGGCTTTCCAAAGGCCCCTCCCCCAGGCTCCATCCTCCGGGGCGGGTTAGGTCCCGGCCTTCCCATCCCCACCTGCCATATCCTGCTCCGCAGCTCCAGGCCCCTCCTCTCGGGGTCCGGAGACGATAGCGGCGGCCCCCGACACCTCACCCAGGCCGGATGGCGCTAGATCCCCGGCCACCCCCTACTTACATCCTCAGCGCCCGCCACTGCTACCGCTCCCGAGTCCCGACCCCGTCGCGCTTAATAGACGCGGCTCCGCGCAGAGCGGGAAGCGCTCCGGACGGCGCATGCTGATGGCGTCACCCGCCAACGGGGCAAGGGGATGGGGAAGGCATTTAAAGAGACAAGGCAGATTGGTCTGTGTTGCTCGCTGCTGCTGGCAGCGCGGGCTGTGGCAGGGCTGAGTCTGTTCGCCGCCCCCTGGGTCTGATGGGGGCTGAAGTCACGGCCACCACCGACTGCGCCGTCCTGCATGGAGAACAGCCTCCCGGCCCCGCTCAATAGCTCCCCGCAGGGCTCCCACAGTTCACCTGGTGTGTTGTCCCTGCGTATCCACACACAACATGTCTGCCCCCCCGGCCCACGCAATCTAACTGCCATCTGCCATAACCCCATGCCAACTTTCTGAGGGAACAAAACCAAACAGCCTTGTACAGTCCCTTCTCTGAGGCCTTGCCTACCCCATCTGCCCCCCCCCCGTTGTCCCCCCCCCCCCATCACTTACTCGCTCATTTTTACCTGGGTGGGGAGGGTCCCTTGGGTGTTCGGTTGAAAACTGGACACCAGGAAACCCCACCCAGTATCTTCCAGGGTCTACTCATCCTACACAACAGCACCTGCCATACCCCCCATGTGTCCCTCCCACCCACCATCTGCCATGGACCGTTCATCCCACCCAACACCACCCAGCATCTTCCAGGTCCCTGCTTGTCCTATATTATGGCACCAGCATCTGCCATAGCCTCCACGTGTCCCTCCCACCCAGCATCTGCCATAGCCCCCCTGTGCTCCCACCCAGCATCTGCCACAGGCCCTGTCAAGGCTGATTCCCCACTCTGACACTTCAAGTGCAGAAGGTGGGGGCCTGCAAGGATTCTAAAAATTAATACTGGCCACTCCAGGCTTGTATTAAATTCCCAAGGTTACAGCTTTTCTTTGACCTTGGATGGGTAGATGCTGCCACCACCCAAGAGCAAAAACCCCTTTGAGAACACAGGAAGGCACACTTGGGAATTCTTTCCTGTGGGGTACCCTTAAGCCCTTTCATACACCCCCTCCGGGGAAGAGCTGTGAAAGAAAAACAAAGGAAATCACCTGTTGCCACCAGCTAATTAAACAACATGTGCAAAAACCTCTTAGGACACAGAACTCCAATCCTGTTCTTAAAAAAAGGTAAATTTTATTTAAAAAAAAAATACATCTGAAAACTCAGGTTATTGATAGATTTAAAAAGAGCAAATACAAAAATTAAGACTCAAGAATAGCTTTCTTGAGGTCCAGCTTAAGGGTTACAAGCAAAACAAAAGCACCTGGCGTTAGCACAGAAGAATCCACAAGCCATAACGAAATAAAAGAAATAAACCTAATCACATCTTCCTGGACATTTCCTGATCTACTTACATATCTGAGGTTTTAAATTAGTAGTTTCTAGGTATGATCTGATGATTTTCCATACCTGGCCCAAAACTTCTTACAGCATTGCTGCTCTGTCCCTTCTCTCCAGGACAACAACACAGACGAACAAATGGGAATTTTTTTTCCCAATTTTAAAAAGTTCTAGACTTCCCATTGGCTCTTTTGGTCAGGTGCCCACTCCCTTCCTTTTACCTATGCAGGGAGACTTGTTAACCCTTTACAGGTAAAGCAAATAGAGAACAACTACTAAGAGGGATTTTATAGCTAACTGGCTGGCTGGATGTCCATAAAAGGGAGCTACCCCCCACCCCCCATTTCATTTAACACAGCCCCACATAGCAGCACAGCACCCAGCATTTGCCACAGCCCCACATGTCCCAACCAGCATCTTCCATGGCCCTGTGTGTCCCAACAGACACCACGCTGTTTGCCATGGCCCTGTGTGCATTCAGCAGGTTCAATAAGACATATTCCAAAATAAATAGTTACAAGACAGAGTCGGGTTCCTGCCATTCCAAGCAAAGCATCGAAAACATGTTCAAAGCAGGATGTCCCAGTGTTAAAATTATCTAATACTCAGATTAAAGAAAGAGTTTCTATGCATCTGGGTATAATACTTATCCAAAAGTACAAAGTTTGGTTTTAAAAATCATAAAATACATATCATACATAATTTGCAATATCCTAAATTAAAGTTAATAAATTTAATGATACGCTTTAAATATTAGCATTAGGGCTGTCGATTAATCGCAGTTAACTCACATGATTAACTCAAAAAAATTAATCTCGATTAAAAAAATTAATTGTGATTAATCACAGTTTTAATCACATTGTTAAACAATAGAATATCAATTTAAATTTCTTAAATATTTTTGGATGCTTTTCTACATTTTCAAGTATATTGATTTCAATTACAACACAGAATACAAAGTGTACACTGCTCACTTTAGATTACTATTTTTATTAAAAATATTTGCACTGTAAAAATGATAAACAAAAGAAACAGTATTTTTCAAATCACCTCATTCAAGTACTGTAGTGCAATCTCTTTATCGTGAAAGTGCAACTTACAAATGTAGATTTTTTTTTTGTTACATAACTGCACTCAAAAACAAAACAATGCAAAACTTTAGAGCCTACAAGTCCACTCAGTCCTATTTCTTGTTCAGCCAATCGTTAAGACAAACAAGTTTGTTTACATTTATGGGAGATAATGCTGTCCTCTTCCAGAGGGACATGCTGGCCACTTCCCGAGATCTGCCTGAGGTAAGCGCCACCCAGAGACTGCACTCCTCATCCCCTCCCGCGCCCCAACCCCCTACCCTGAGCCCCCTCCCACACCCAAACTCCCCCCCAGAGCCCGTACCCTGCATCCCCTCCCGCGCCCCAACCCCCTGTCCCAGCCCTGAGCCCCCTCCCACACTCTGAACCCCTCGGCCCCAGCCTGGAGCCCCCCCTCCGGCACCCCAAACCCCTCATCCCTGGTGTGATGGGTTCGGTCACAAAGACCCCTTGGGACTGTTACCTGATGTTCTGAAATTACCTCTGAGCCCATTTTCCACTGCCAGTTTGGGACTCCAGAACCCTGCCTTGTTGAGCCAGACATGCTAGTCTGCTGCAACACAGACCCAGGTCTGGTCCACACCCCCAAAGTTGCAGACTTTAACCAAAAACTGCTCAGCAAGTCACCTATCTCCAGCACCCAGACACCCAGTTCCCAATAGGATCCAAATCCCAAATAAGTCCGTTTTACTCTGTGTATATATATAAAAGCTTATACAGGGTAAACTAATAAATTGTCCACCCTCTATAACAATGATAGAGAGATATGCACAGCTGTTTGTTCCCCCAGGTGTTAATCACTTACTCTGGGTTTACTAATAAACAAAAGTGATTTTATTAAGAATAAGAAGTAGGATTTAAGTGGTTTCATGTAATAACAGACAGAACAAAGTAAGTTACCAAGCAAAATAAAACAAAACACTCAAGTCTAAGCCTAATACATTAAGAAACTGAATACAAGTAAATCTTACCCTCAGAGATGTTCCAATAAGCGTCTTTCACAGACTAGACTCCTTCCTAGTCTGGGCCCAATCCTTTCCCTGGTACAGTTCTTGTTAGTTCCAGCTCAGGTGGTAACTAGGGGATTTATCATGACTGGCAGCCCTTTGTTCTGTTCCACCCCTTTTAATATCTTTGGCACAAGGCAGGAATCCTTTGTCTCTCTGGGTCCCCACCCCTCCTTCTAAATGGAAAAGCACCAGGTTTAAGATGGATTCCAGTTCCAGGTGACATGGTCGCATGTCCTGTGAGATCCCAAGCCTCCATTCTTTGGCCTGGTCTACACTAGGACTTTAATTCGGATTTAGCTGCCTTAATCCGAATTAACCCTTCACCCGTCCACACTACAGAGCCAGTTAATTCGAATTAAAGGGCCCTTTAAATCGATTTCTGTACTCCACCTCGACGAACGGAGTAGAGCCTAAATCGATTTTGTTAATTCGAATTAGGGTTAGTGTGGACGCACACCACCGAATTACTATGTTTAAGTTAATGGGGTAGTGTGGCCGCACACCACCGAATTAATGTGGTTTAAAACCGAATTAAGGTGCTTAGTGTGGCCGCGCACAATCGAATTTATACAACCTGTTTCCCAAATTCGAATTATCTAAATTCGGATTAATCCTGTAGTGTAGACATACCCTTTCTGGCCTGACTCACATGAACACAGGAAGGCTTACAAGTAAACAGAGCCATTTACAACCAATTATCCTAGTCAATTGGAGCCATCAAGATTCTAAACCACCATTAATGGCCCACACTTTGCATAATTATAATAGGACTTCAGAGTAATACTTCATATTTCTAACTTCAGATACAAGAATGCTACATTCATAAAAATAGGATGAACACACTCAGTAGATTATAAGCTTTGTAATGATACCTTACAAGAGACCTTTTGCATAAAGCATATTCCAATTACATTATAGTCACATTCCAAGCATATTTTCATAAAGCATATGGACTGCAACATCACACCTGGCCTCACTCCAGAGCCCACACCCCCAGCCAGAGCCCTCACCCCCCCAGTACCCCAGCACCCCACCCCCCTGCCCCAGCCTGGAGCCCCCTCCCACACCCTGAACCCCTCATTTCTGGACCCACCCTGGAGTCTGCACTCCCAGCCCAAAGTGCTACCGCTCCCATACCCCAACCCCCTGCTTCAGCCCAGAGCCCCCTCCCACACTCCAAACCCCTTGGCGCCAGCCCTGAGCCCCCTCCTGCATCCCAAACCCCTCATCCTCGGCCCCACCCCAGAGCCTGCACCCGCAGTCAAAGCCCTCACTTCCTCCCACACCCCAGCCCCCTGCCGCAGCCCAGAGCCCCCTCCCACACCATGAACCCCTAATTTCTGGCCATACCCCAGAGCCCGCACCCCCAGTTGGAGCCCTCACCCCCTCCTGCACCTCAATCCCCTGCCTCAGCCCGGTAAAAATAAGCGAGTGAGGGAGGATGGGGGAGAATGAGTGACAGAGGGAAGGGGGATGGAGTGAGTGGGTGTGGGGCCTCAGAGATGTTGCAGGGCAGGGTGGGGCCTCTGGGAAGGGGCAGGACTGGGGGCGGGGGTGGGGTAAGGGTGTTAAATTTTGTGTGATTAGAAAGTTGGCAACCCTATCCAGGCCTACCATGGAGAGTGTGAGCATTCCTTCTAGCCCAGGAATCTTCTCTGTCAAAACACACATGCTGCCATCACCTTCATACTTACAGGAAGGTTTGCCTCACTGGAGGTGGCCCAGAAGTGAATTCCTCACTCTATGTGTTTGTATTTAGTGCAGTCCAGCATATGTCATGTAAAGTACAAACTGCTGACTGCCTGGCATTCAGCTCCAAGGGAACCTACTCAGGGTGCATTAATCCCACATCTGCTCTAGTGCTGTCAAGAAAGGGAAACCTCTCAGAAGCAGAAGTTGCCCTCCTAAACTGAAGCATAGCCTTGGACATTTTGGTAAGACCTTGCAAAATCTTGTTAAGTGTTTTCACCTCTCAGCCCCTTCAATGCACTGGGCCAAACTATGCACTCGTTTATATCTGTGAAGCCCCAATAAACAGAATGGACCAATAGGGGTGTTATTGAGAGTAGGGTTTTCTCCCTGATATGTAAAGAAGGGTGTGGAGGAAAGTACTCCAGCCAATCTCCTCTATATTAATATTCATCTCTTATCTTGCACTTTTAATTGCTAGATCTCAAAGTGCTTTCCAACAGGAAGTCAGTATCATTATTCCCATTTTACAGATGGTGAAACTGAGCTGCAAAGATGAAGTGACTTGCCTAAGGTCAGTCAGCAAACTAGTGACAGAGGCAGAGCAGAATCCATGTCTCCTGTCTGGTACTCCAGAAGGCCATACTGATACACATATGGAGCAAAGAAAAGTCCTGTGACTCCTGTTCTCCTTCTTCACATGTTATTCGGGTTAGAAAGGAGACAAGACTCTTCTACAAAAGGCTGGAATGTGCTGAAGTGAAGACTTGCCGTTGTGCACCTGCATTAAATGTGAGGAGTCCTCCATCCCACTAAGGCTGCTTACATAAAGTTGCATGTGCTGTAGTGTCTGCAACAAAGCCAATGCATTGCAGTAGACATTTCGCTCTCTTTGCGACAGCAGCTGCTAATGCAGCACATCTTGTAGTGTACCTAACCAGGTAACTGTTATGCCTTTGTTTTCAGTGTTCTGCACCTTTAAATCTCTAAGGATTTTTCTTTCTGCAGAGAAGTGCAGTCGGTTTGTGTTCACTTCAGAGCCAACAGTTATAGTGGAGACACACACACATTGCTGTGTTATGGAGACTCTACTTGTGTTCTTTCTTGATTCTCTTACTCCAAAAAAGGTCATTCTGAAGGAACGTATTGGATTGTCCTGTGTGCATGTTACAAAACATAACTAATTTAAGCACTCTTAGCAGTACACGGAGTAGAGACAGATAAAATATCATTTTTGCCTTTTGTTTTAACTTAAGAATTGATCCCATTTTTGTGAAACATTCACACTAAAATGGCTACAAGGAAAATTGTGCAAAGAAGCAAACTGGTGCAATTCTATTTACTTTTTGCTGCCAAATTGCCATTTCTGTGAAAATGGAGTAAATAACATTGTAGAATACTGTCCTCAGTTTTTCATAGCCCCAATTGTGGTTCTTTTTCTGCATTGATATGAATTTACTAGTGACAGCTCAGCCTAGAAGTTACATGCTGCGGCTGTTACTTTATTTGAGAACAGGAGCCCTGTCTGTTTCACTGCTATTGAGGGTGGGAATGGTGGGGGATGTGTATAAATAAACATCCTCTTTGAAAGCCTAGGTTGCTGAATCTTTGACTGAGCATTGCCCTACCCACACTCCCATTGGTGCTGCCATGGCAGAGCTGGAAAGAGTAGCTATGAAGAAACAGACCTCATGATTGCAAGTGACATTTGGGTGAGTGTAAGCAGAGTCTGAATGAGCTCTCCCCTGACATCTAGTGGTGAACTGTGAAAAAAGACTTCAGAAGCTGATCTCGTTTGCATGGACACACCCACCCTGCCTAGGTGCTCAGCATGACGGGATTGCGTGAAATGATCACTTGTGGATGGTATTGGATCCCGAGTCTCCTTCTTATTGGGGCAGGAGTAATAAAGGGTTAACCTTCTTGTGTGTGTGCAGGAGGGACTCACGCTCAATGAAACCGCAATCGCTAAGTATTGCCTCTTAGAGGCGCCCAGGGAGTGGTGTGTAATTGTCCCAGGTCAGTGGGTGGGGGCTTGAGCCAGTTTTGTGCTGCATTGTTGAAAAGGAACCCCTAGATACTGAAAATGGTCCTTGTGGCTGCTGGCTCCACCTAGGGTGACCAGATGACAAAGGTGAAATATCGGGATGTGGGGGGCAGGCAGGGGAAAAAAAAAAAAGCCGCCGGAGGGCCTCCCCCGCCCCAGCTCACCTCGTCTCCACCTCCCCCCGTAGGGGAAGGTGCCCAGCTGGTGCAATCCCGCCCACTCAGACAGCAGCATTTCAGGCAGGCAGCACCTCTGCCCTGCAGCACAGAGCACCCCGGGATTAGGAAGTGAGTGGCTGGGGCGTGCTCAGCCTGCGGCCGCTGTGACCCCACCGAGTTGCCCTGCACGGGGGGTTCGGGGCAGGGCACGGCCTGTGCAACAGCTGGGCAAAGGGACCGGGGACACGGGAGCCCTCGAGGAACGGGGGCCGCCAGCCGCCCCGGGGAGGGGGCCGGTGGGTGGCAGCTCTGCCTCTCAGGCGCGGGGTCTGGGCGCGGCCCTGGCGGCCCGGCCGGGCACCCTGCAGCCTCTCCCACCTTCACGCGGCTTGGGATGCTGGACAAACAAGCAATGTTGTCCTCCCCAAATCCCCGCCCTGGCCCTACCTTCTTCATGGCTGTACCACGCATGCTGGTGTCACCCCCTCCCTCCAGCGCTTGCGCCGCCATACAGCTGATCAGCGCAAGCCTGGGAGGGAGGGGGAATGCGGCGTGCTTGGGGAAGAGGCGGGGCCAGGGTGGGGATTTGGGGAGGGATCCAATGGAGCAGTGAGGTGCGGGGCTGGAGGCGGGGATTTGGGGGAGGGATCCAAGGGGGGGAAGGAGGGGGCAGAGTTGGGGGGGGGGGGGCATGAGCCCCTCCGGGCTCCGCCTGTGCACCGGAGCGGAGGGCAAAATTGCTTGTTTGTTCCGCGTCCCAACCAAACATCGGTCGGGATGCGGGACAAACAAGCAAATATTGGGACAGTCCCGATAAAATCGGGACATCTGGTCACCCTAGCTCCACCTGGCAGAAGGGTTACATTTTTGGGGGCTTGTCTGGGATACCTGGGTCAGTACCCCTTGCAAGCACATCTTGAGTGATCCATTAAATTGGGGAAACCATTTTGTTATATTTTGGGGGAAATTTCAGTTTGTACAATGGCTGTACACATATTAGAGGATTGGTGCAAGGGGATGAATATTGACCCTAAGAACTGTCTTCTGGTGACAGGGATACCAGAGGCGCTCGATGAGGGCTCAATAGAATCTATTTTAAGGGCAGCCACTGAGTGCCTAAGTAAGTGCAAAATGTGTTGTTCTAGGAGCAGCAACAATCTGTATGCTATGTATAACCTGTATGCTCTAAAAGGTCTGTTACACCTTCCCCCCCCCCCCCCCCCCCCCCCGTTTTGTCTCCTCTCACTCTTTGAATACTTGTGAAGTGGCTTTCCCCCTCCCCCCTGGAATGCTTGTGGAATGAATAGTATCAGGGGGTAGCTGTGTTAGTCTGTATCTACAAAAACAACAAGGCATCTGGTGGCACCTTAAAGACTAACAGGGAGGGATAGCTCGGTGGTTTGTGCATTGGCCTGCTAAACCCAGGGTTAAGAGCTCAATCCTTGAGGGGGCCATCTGGGGATTTAGTTGGGGATTGATTCTGCTTTAAGCAGGAGGTTGGACTAGATGATCTCCTGAGGTCCCTTCCAACCCTAATAATCTATGATAAGCTTTTGTGAGTAAAAACCTCACTTCTTCAGAAGCATAGAGTGAAAGTTACAGATGCAGGCATTATATACTGACACATGGAGAGCAGGGAGTTACTTCGCCAGTGGAGAACCAGTGTTGACAGGGCCAATTCAATCAGAGTGGATGTAGTCCACTCCCAATAATAGATGAGGAGGTGTCAATTCCAGGAGAGGAAAAGCTGCTTCTGTAATGAGCCAGCCACTCCCAGTCCCTATTCAAGCCCAGATTGATGGTGTTAAATTTGCAAATGAATTTTAGTTCTGCTGTTTCTCTTTGAAGTCTGTTTCTAAAGTTTTTTTGTTCAATAATAGTGACTTTTAAATCTGTAATAGAATGACCAGGGAGATTGAAGTGTTCACTTACTGGCTTATATATGTTACCATTCCTGATGTCCGATTTGTGTCCATTTATTCTTTTGCGGAGGGATTGTCCGGTTTGGCCAATGTACATGGCAGAGGGGGCATTGCTGGCACATGATGGCATATATAACATTAGTGGATGTGCATGTGAATGAGCCCTTGATGGTGTGGCTGATGTGGTTAGGTCCTCCGATGGTGTCATCAGAGTAGATATGGGGACAGAATAGGCAACTAGGTTTGCTACAGGGATTGGTTCCTGGGTTGGTGTTTCTGTGGTGTGGTGTGTAGTTGCTGGTGAGTATTTGCTTCAGGTTGGGGGGGTTGTCTGTAAGCGAGGACTGGCCTGCCTCCCAAGGTCTGTGAGAGCGAGGGATCATTTTCCAGGATAGGTTGTAGATCATGGCTAATGCGCTGAAGAGGTTTTAGCTGGGGGCTGTATATGATGGCCAGTGGTGTTCTGTTATTGTCCTTGTTGGGCCTGTCCTGTAGTAGGTGATTTCTGGGTACCTGTCTTGCTCTGTCAATCTGTTTCCTCACTTCCCCAGGTGGGTATTGTAGTTTTACGAATGCTTGATGAAGATCTTGTAGGTGTTTGTCTCTGTCTGAGGGGTTGGAGCAAATTCGGTTGTATCTTAGGGCTTGGCTGTAGACAATGGATCGTGTGATGTGTCTTGGATGGAAGCTGGAGGCATGTAGATACGTATAGCGGTCAGTAGGTTTCCAGTATAGGGTGGTGTTTATGTGACCATCACTTATTTGCACTGTAGTGTCCAGGAAGTGGATCTCTTGTGTGGACTGGTCCAGGCTGAGGTTGATGGTGGGGTGGAAATTGTTGAAGTCCAGGTGGAATTCTTCAAGGGCCTCCTTTCCGTGGGTCCATATGATGAAGATGTCATCAATGTAGCGCAAGTAGAGGAGGGGCACTAGGGGACGAGAGCTGAGGAAGCGTTGTTCTAAGTCAGTCATAAAAATGTTGGCATACTGTGGGGCCATGCGGGTACCCATAGCAGTGCCACTGACTTGAAGGTATAAGTTGTCCCTAAATCTGAAGTGGTTGTGGGTGAGGACAAAGTCAAAGCTCAGCCACCAGGCGTGCTGTGGCCTCATCAGGGATACTGTTCCTGACAGCTTGTAGTCCATCCTCATGTGGAATATTGGTGTAAAGTGCTTCTACATCCATGGTGGCCAGGATGGTGTTTTCAGGAAGAACACCAATGCATTGTAGTTTCCTCAGGAAGTCGGTGGTGTCTCGAAGATAGCTGGGAGTGCTGGTAGCGTAGAGTCTGAGGAGAGAGTCCAAATAGCCAGATAATCCTGCTGTAAGAGTGCCAATGCCTGAGATGATGGGGCGTCCAGGGTTTCTGGGTTTATGGATCTTGGGTAGCAGATAGAATACCCCTGGTCGGGGTTCTGGGGGTGTGTCCATGTAGATTTGTTCCCGTACTGTAGCTGGGAATTTCTTGAGCAGATGGTGTAGTTTCTTTTGGTATTCCTCAGTGGGATCAGAGGATAGTGGCCTGTAGAATGTGGTCTTGGAGAGTTGCCTGGCAGCCTCCTGTTCATAATCCGACCTGTTAATTATGACTACAGCACCTCCTTTGTCAGTCCCTTTGATGATAATGTCAGAGTTGTTTCTGAGGCTGTGGATGGCATTGCGTTCTGTACAGCTGAGGTTATGGGACAAGTGATGTTTGCAGGGCCGGCTCTGGGTTTTTTGCTGCCCCAAGCAAAAAAATTTTTGGCTGCCCCCCCACCCCTGCGCTTTTTTTTGGCTTTTACACATGTTTGCACTTTGCAGTTTTGTTTTGACTGTTTAAAATTAAAAAAAAAATGAAAACAGAATTTGTAGTTAGTGAAATAAAACAATTTCCTACTAGTGTAATTTTAACATTTAATTTTAACAAAAACACAATAACAAACAATTTGAGTTCAACTATACAATGTAATGAAAAACTTTAGTGTCTTCCAGTTTCTCATAAATTAAAAGAATTTATATGAACTGAATTTTTCTGGTTTTTATACTTGCGTAGTCTTTTAATAAGTCAGTGAAATCTAATTTTTTTGCAATAGTACTTTCAATTGAAATTAATGCCAGTCCTGACATACGATTTTGAGACATGGTGGACCTCAAATAATTTTTTAGTAATTTCAGTTTTGAGAAACTGCGCTCACCAGAAGCCACTGATACTGGTAATGTTAAAAGAATGCGTAATGCTATAGCAGTGTTTGGAGTGAAAAAATCATTTCTTGCTATAAATTCTAATACTTTTAGAGGAGAAGTTTTAGGACTTATTAGCTCAGATAAAGCTATTAATTCATCATACAATTCTACTGCATCAGTGTCAGCAGCGTTATCAGTACTGAGCGCTAAATGTAGGTCTTGGCACTGTTTCATGAGGTCTTCTTTGGAAAACTGATTTTTAATATTTCCGATATCGTATAAAAATTAGAAAGTTTCACAATGACCATGCAACTGACAAAATCTTTCTTCCATGGAAGTTATAGCTACATCCAAAATACAATAGAAACATTCAACTTTAAACCTTTCGTTTGGATCGAGAATAGGATCATCATGAGCCTCATAACAAAACTGTCTTGTTCTTTTCCTACGACGAATGAATTTTTGAGGTGCAAACGTTGGTTCAAAAATCAAGATCCTCTGCTATTGTTGTTGCTTCTTTGACAGTTTCTTCAAATCCTTCATCTGAACGGTATTTTTTTTAAATATTCCAGCGTTTTATACAAAATCATCTTTGCCTTGGATAAGTCTTTGGTTATGTTCTGCATAACTTTGCTGGTTAAATTAATTTGATTTAGAATATTGTGCCAAATAACCGTGCAACATGAAAATTGAAACTGCATCATTTTCTGAGTCAATGTTTCAGCTTCATGTCGAAATGAAGTATCATACGACAAGTCCTGGCTTATTTCGAATAGTGCATCGTAAATCTCTCCTGATGAATATCAGAATGGTCTAATAGCTTCTATCCTGCTTTCCCATCTAGTTTGACTCAGAGGTTTAAGTGTGAGTTTTTGTTCAAGATGCTTCTTCAAGACTGCCCAACGGTGTGTGGAAGCACTAAAAAAAGTTGTAAATTGCTTGCACTGTGGTAAAATATGAAACGGCATCTTTAGATGATTTGGCGGCATCACTGACAACCAGATTGAGCGAATGCGCATGGCAAGGAATGAAAAAAAGCTCGATTGTTTAAATTCAATAATCTTTGCTGTACACCTGCATGTCGTCCTCGCATGTTTGAGCCGTTATCGTACCCTTGGCCGCGCATATTTTCTAAAGGTATTCCATAGTGTTCCAATCTCTGTAGAATTACATCTGTGAGGGCTTTCCCAGTAGTTTCATTCACTGGTATAAATTCTAGAAAGTGTTCACATATTTTCACTTCTGCATTTTCATCAATTTTCAGAAATCGTAAAACTATTGACATTTGCTCGGTTTTGCTCAGATCTTGAGTATAATCAACTATAATTGAGTAATATTTGGCATGTTTCAAATTCGATAAAATTTCATTACGCACTCCATTAGAAATTAATTCTATTATCTTTGTGTATTTTTACCCAAATAATGGGTGTGAATCTCTCCATCTTTCACTCTTCGTACATGCTCAGCCATAACATTATCAAATTTTGCCAATAACTCAACCAATTTTAAGAAATTTCCATTGTTATTCTCATATAAAATATCCGAGGATCCACGGAATGCGAGGCACTGTTCGGCTAGGAAATTAATGATTGCCAGTAAACGTTCCAACACTGCTTGCCAACGTAGAATTTCTGAATTTACGTGACGTTGCTGTACCGGTACGTAATCTGTTTGACAGCTCAATCCAATTTGTCAATGAGCATAAGTGATTTTTTGATGTTTCATGTTCTTTCAAATGCTGATGCAAATTTCGCCAGTCATTAAAACCTGCAGTTGCCAGAAAAATGTCCGAGTTACAGAACAGTTTGCTGCAAAAAACTACATCTTTGGTCTGTGAATACACTAACCACGATCTATTAATTTGTTTCCCATTTTTCATTTTTTTCTTCATACTGGATGGCATAAAGCGACGATTTGACTCATTAAATGGATATTCAAATGTAGGATCTAGTTTTGAAGGACCTTTTTTCACAATAATAATTCGCATTGTATCAGTAATTATTGTCGGCCATGTACTTGGATCCGATCCTATGTCAGTCTCTCCACCTTCCAATAATTGTTCTTCAGTTTTAGATTTGGATAACAGTTCTTCATTTCTGGACTCTTCAGCTGAAGTAGTAAATCTTTGGATGGATTGTGATTGTTCATCTTTATCAGTTAGTGAAGATAATCTTTGGTCAGATTGTTGTTCATCTTTACCTTTATCAACTGATAATCTTTGGTTCGATCGGTCTTCATCAGTTGATGAATAATCACCTTCAATGCATTGTTTAGAGCTTTCTCCTTGATTGTTGACTTTTTTAAAATACTTTTTTGAAGTACGAGATAGTTTTTCTAATTCTTTTTGCCGTTTCTCTCTTTGTTGCCGGTAAGCAGCACCAGAAAGTCGTTTTCGTCCCGGCATTTTAGCCCTATAACCACTGGCACCGACGCAAAACGGAAATTAGTGTGAATGGCGCCGATAGGGCAGCACAGTACACACACGTAATCATGATTTGAGTGACCGTGTCACAACATGACATGATATTTTTCACGTCACACTCCTATTGCACTACTGTACTTGCCGTAGATAAGGCACTAGTCACTGGGGCGAGAGAGCTCCCCACGAGCTCAGATACACACTGGACCCAGCCCTGCTGGCGTTTTCCCAGTGCTGAGGCTGCCCAGCTGGGAACCCGAGGGGCATGCAATGGAGAGAGCTCTGTGGCTGGAGGAGCCAAGGAAGAGGTGCTGGGCTTGCTGGACAGATGCTGCCCCTCTCTGCCAGGTCGCTCGCCCCCTGCAGGGGGGGGAGGCAGAAGGAGACTCCAGGCACTGGAGTGCTGTGAGGGGCTGGGGAGGGAGGCAGCAGCCTCTGGGGCTCCAGCAGGCAGAAGCTCCCCAGGGGTCCTGGGGATCCTCCCGCCTGGCCCGACTCTTACCTTGCTGCAGATCTGGCCTGAGATGGAGTCATCTCTGGTCACCGCCACTCCCAGAGCCAGGGGTTGGGGCTGCTGCTGGATCCCAGCCCTGCTCATCCTTGGGCTTCGCCTTGGCCCTGGCACGAGCTGGGCTCAGCCCGGGCTGCCGCTCCGCTCCCCTCTCCCCTCCCCTGGCAGGAGGCGGCGCAGAGAGGAGGAGAAGGCGGTGGCAGAGGCGGGGACAAGCCGAGGAGGAGCGGACCGCCCGGGCGCCATGTTCCCCCGTCCTCTGCAGCCGGAGCAGGGCCACGCTACTGGCTCCCGCCTGAGGGGGGCGGTGGCCGCTTCCCGCTGCCCGCGGGAGAGTGGCGTGAACAAGCCGAGGAGCAGCCCGTCCTCTGAAGCCGGGGCAGGGCCGCGCTACCGGCTCCCGCCGCTCTCCCGCTGTCAGCGCCCACCCCCCAGGCGGAGCCGGTAGCACGGCCCTGCCCCGGCTGCAGAGGATGGGCCGCTCCTCGGCTTGTTCGTGCCGCTCTCCTGCGGGCAGCGGTCACTTCCCCCCCAGGCGGGAGCCAGTAGCTCAGCATTTTGCCGCCCCATACATTTTGCCGCCCTAGGCACCAGCTTGTTTAGCTGGTGCCTAGAGCTGCCCCTGGTTGTTTGTCCACAATTTCAGCCTGTGCACGTCTGCGGAACCACTCTTTGTAGAGGTCCAGTCTGTCATTTCGACCATCAGGAGGAGTCCACGCAGAGTTCTTCTTCTTGTAGTGTTAGGCTTCCAGATCACCGCAGAACTGCCTCGTGTTCATGGGGATGGCGGGACAGAAAGAGTCCCCGAGATAGGACAGACTCTTCTGCTGGGCTAAGTGTGTGGTTGGAAAGATTGACAATGTTGTTAGATGAGTTGAGGGTACCACTGTTGTAGCCCCCTGTGGCAGGTAGGAGTTTAGATAGCTTACTGTCCTTTTTCCTCTGTAGAGAAGTGAAGTGGAATGAATGGGCTGCTTGAACAGCAGGAAGATCAGAAGAGCTCCCAGGTAGACAAAGTGTCTGGAACTCTAATTAGGCAGTGATCACATACTCAACGCAAGGACTCTGCATGGACACTGCCCGAGGTGGAGTGTGACCAACCAGATGTGGCCAAGTCATCTTTAGTTGCAGGCCATGAGGAGCAGGTCCTTAAAAGGGGAAGGGCCATGTGCTCAGGAGTGCACTCACAAGATTGTACCTCCCATAAAGGCCCTTCGTCCAGATCGCCTGGCCTGTGGTTTGCCGCATTGCATTCCATTGTGCCTCGGGATGACTTACCTTCATCGCACCATCCATCGCTGTGGGACACTTATCTTGAAGGATCCTGACATCTCCAGTGCCGTGGCTGTCCTGGGAGTGTGAGTGTGACCTCCCTCCCCGTTTCTTTAGAGCTTAGCTATCAGTATAAATAAACATGCTGCTTTCTGCCAAACTCTGGTGGGTCATTAGTCCTCCCTAAGCATACTAGCTGGCCCAATTTCAGGTAACATTACTAGTGGAGAATGCAGGCAGCTTAGTGGAGGATTTGACCCAAGAGTAGTGGTTCCCTGGTGCCCCCTGGTGCTCTCTTGAGCGGGTCCAGCTCGAGCCTGCGTGAAAAAGTGGTAGGCTAGCAACCCACTGCAGGGAGAAAAGGACGCCGCTGCTAAGTATGCCACTGTGGGGCAAGGGGAAGGAAAAGGTGAAGCAGCCCAAGCGAGAAGACATGCCCCCTTGGGGAGTGGCGCCGCCACCCAGGGTGTTGTTAGAATGGCTCCAAAAGAAAGGGGCAGACCCCTGGATGCCATGGGCGGTTCCCCCTGGGAGTACAATTCATGAATTGGAAAAGGAACAGGATATGTGGAAGGCGCGGGCTTTCACTGCTAGCGCCCAGGCGTCTTCCCTCTCTGTAGCCGCAGTACAGGTGGCAGCAGCAGAGGAGCAGGAGCGGGTGGAAGTAGAGAATGCTGCTCTGAGTCAGGCAGTTACCTGCCTAAAGGATCTGGTCCTGGAGGGGTCCGCCTGGGAGAACAGGGTCCGGGGGGCTTCTTCAGCTCAGGTTGCCGCCATTGGAGTGAAAGCCCAGGGGGGTGCAGGACCATATGATTGGGACGGGGATATCTGGTATGATCCGGATCCCCCGGATCCGGACCCCGGATGGCTGGACCCCAGACACTGTGTTGCAGCGGTCTGGAGGGTGGTCTGAAACTGTGGGCCTGCATCCGCAGGGGGCAGAGCAGCCCCAAGTACTGGACACACTGTGGCAGAGACCGAGTTGACCCCCGCACAAGCAATAGAGTTAGCAAAAACCCTGGGTGGCATAGCTAATACCCCGGAGGGAAAATGGGTACACCGCGGACAACTCAAACAAGCCGGGTCTGCCGTGGTGAGAGCACTGTGCTAATTTGTTTCTAAGCTTCTATCTTTCAGCCTCTGAACCGGAACATCAGGAGAGCTGGTACCAGCTGAAGAGTTACAGAAATACCATGGTTATAGTGTTGCGACAAAGTCGGTGTTCAGTGTTCTGTGTTGCATGTTCTGTGTCTGTCTCTGGTGGGTGTTCTGTGCTAGCATTGGGTCCAGAGAGAGAGGGGATAATGTTTTCATTCCTCAGCTAACAGAGAGCCGAGAAGCTAGACAGGGTAAATGCCTTTTCCTCTTTCTACTTCCCCCATCTCCAACCAAATTATCAATCACATCTACCTCTGTCCAAAAGACTTTGGTCCTTGTAAAGGGGTTTGTTAGGGTCGCCCCTCTCTGGGGCGGCTGGGAGCCAGGCCGCCTCACTACTGAGGTCCGCTGAGGCAGGGAACTAGCCGGGTGAGGCAGGAAACGGTCAAGGGCTCAGGCCCTCAGGTAGGGGCTGAGCAAATAGTTCCAGAACAAGCCCGGGCCCTGGGGCAGGGCGGGGCAACAAACAAACAGGGGCTCAGACCAGTGGCATAGCCAGGTTCTAACATCAGGGGAAGCGAACACAAAAAAAGGCACCACCCGCCGCCATATCAAATTACTAGTTACATACTTTTAAATTTGTTATACATATTTATTTTGTACTTAAAATAAAAACACAAGAATGATATTGTTTTATA
This sequence comes from Terrapene triunguis, assembly GCF_002925995.2. Classification (NCBI taxonomy): domain Eukaryota; kingdom Metazoa; phylum Chordata; order Testudines; family Emydidae; genus Terrapene; species Terrapene triunguis. Next base: position 3,102,077 of record NW_020664418.1, on the reverse strand, counting down.
AGTACGTGTGTTATTTTGCATTTAAAATATAAAAAGATTTACAGTATTGTATATAAAATCAAAAAATAAAAACACATGTTATTTACTTATTTTATATTTCAAAGACAAGATCAAAACAATATGATAATCTATGAAGCACTACAGCCTCTTTCGTCTAAGCTTCATTCTAGCAAAGTTATCTATTACTTTATTATAATCTACTTCAGTAGCCAAGTGTCTTTCAATGGAGAGCAAAACTAACCCAGACAATCCATCTTGTAGCAACTTGTAGCAAGAAGAAAAAGATTCCTGAACTTGTGTGTGGCAAAGGGAAGGAGAATGCTTCTAACCTTTTATCTAGTGAGTCTATGGGTTTGCCTGAAAGGGGATTGTGTAGGAATCCGCCTGATGGGCCAAAGGTGATCCTGGATGTAAGCAAGACCCAGAAAAAGTCTG